>NC_092264.1:2022500-2172500 GCF_036320965.1 Panulirus ornatus
TAACTTATAGTGTTTCATTTCCCCGTGGACTCATAGGAATATACTTGATCACACGCTCAATTGTGATCCGTTCCAATATATATATATATATATATATATATATATATATATATATATATATATATATATATATATATATATATATATAACTAGAGCCTGAATCAACAGCTTTGATTTCAGTGAGTTACGTTTCTGTATTACGTTTACCATCATCAAAGCCTTACAAAGAAAGGCAATATGCATATAAAATCAGCATTATAAATGACTATACAAAGCATGAAGTCAAATACAGCATGAAAATATTACTTGAATAAAATACAGGTATACCATCAAAGCCCAATGCGTAATGAATAACAATGAATGGAAAAAAATCGAGCTAAACTATTATGAGTGACAGTCCTACCATACCTTTAATACATTTGAGCTTATATAGTAAAATGTGTATGGATAAACAGGTACTTTACTAGTATGTCCCATCCCGATTGTAGCTGTTACTTTTAGCCATCTTTACCAACAATCCTAACTTGATTCAAAATTCAGCTAAGAAAAACTATTCCATGTAATAACTCTATCTCAAACACCAAACTGTTCTCCATACGAGAAAAGCTCGGGGCTCATTGTGGACGTGAGGACAGGCTGCAGGGAACAGGTGTAAAAGATTCACAAGGTCCATTTCTCTTAGCACAGACTCCTTTTAATGCCAGGCCGTTGTCTGGGTGTCATTATTGATACAAGTGTGTGTGTGTGTGTGTGTGTGTGTGTGTGTGTGTGTGCGTGTACAAGGGCTGCCATAACTACCACAGGCCATGCCAGCATGCTACTCAAGGTACATATGCGGAAGTGTGTGTGGACGTGTGCCGTGAGGAGCTAATGACGGATTCAGAAGGCCAAAAAATGAAGAATATGACAGAGGTCAAGATTTAGACTATACTGGCCTGATAAGGAAAACGAATGATAATGATGATGATGAATGTAACATACATGAGGAACGCCATGAACGTGACCGCGGTAACGAGGGCACTCCACAATGAGTATAATGAGCGGTGATAGTCATTACACGTGACAGAGATTACGTGGATAATAATGATAATAGATCGCACTAATGACCGCAAGTGATAAGGAACATGATAGAGCACATATCTCACGGTAATGACATACGAGAGGCCATCAATTTCAACCCCCCCCCCGCTCTCGTCCAAGTCGCCGAGTATATATCACATAAAGCATCGGTCCCCCAGTGGTATATGTTGTAATGACCCTCACGGACCACATATGTTAGGTCACGTGGTCTAAGTGGGTTTTGCGAACGACCAAGTGGTTCGTGGCGTACATGAGGTGGTGGTCCTTTATGGATGATGATGGGTGATGTGTATTGGTTTCGTGTGGTCAAAACTGCCAGTTTTATATGGTCATGTATCATTCAGGTTCCTCGAGGTCAAACAATTAGTTTCTCCAGTGGTAAATCCAATAATTTCAGATGAATTATCAACGTGGTCAAAATACGTCTGTTCAGTGATGGTACATCGCTTTAATAGAGTCTAAGTGTCGATTCACCATACAAGTTTCGGAACATAACTTGACATATTTCCCACATGAAGTCTTCATTCATTCTACTATCTGGACATCATCGCAAATCTAAGGCAAAATACCAATGTGGCGGAACACATTTAGAAGCGTGGGAGTCGAAATCCACCAACGACCCAGGTTTTAAAACAGCCGGCAAACCAGATATCGAGTCTACCAGCGAACCGGGTGTCCAGTCCACCAACGAACCAGGTGTCGAGTCCACCAAGCGAACCGGCCATCATTTCCGGCAGCGAACAAGATGTCGATAACGTCTAAGAACTAGGTACATCGAGTTCACCGACGAACCAGTCGACAAGAGAACCATGCATCGTTCCAACAAGCGAACCAGACGGTAAAGACGCCAAACGAACCAGGTGTGTCGAGTCCCCCGGCGAGCGTCTCACGCTGGCCAGGAAGCCCGGGCCGTGTTAAGTGAGGAGCGACGTCAACACGGACATTACCCAAACACGGCCACGACGTGTGTAAACAGACGGGAGAGTCGGCCGGTGATTTATGTCTCATTTACGCCTATACTTCCAGCCGCTTCTTGACACAGTGGGACTGATAAGGCGGTGTTGCTCACTGATGCATAATTTACTGGGGGACACATGACAAGCAAGATCGTGTTAGAGGGCCGATAATGGCACGTGATAAATCTAAATCGGCGACTTCGCTTGAGAGAAATGCAGGCCCGATATGGAGAGGTGAGGAGGGATCTAATTCCGCTCTAGACGTAAGCGGCACTTCACTTTGAAAGTAATGCTGGCCTGATATGGAGCCGTCTGTTCCAGAGACAAGCGGCACTTTGCCTGAAGGTAGCACTGGTCTGACACAGAGCAGTCAGGAGGGCTGTAACTCTCCTCTAGACATAGATAGCACTTGAAAGTGATGCCGGCCTAACAGAGGGTCGTCAAGGTGGGCTAACGCTGCTGTAAAAATAGACATGGTTGATATCCACTAAAGATCTCACAAGAAAACAAAAAAAAAACATAGCATGAAGTCTAAAATTTCGAGATAAACGTCCTTTTCTTTTCACAGTGGCATTTATACAAAGAGCATAAAAAGACAAACGTATTCAACATATTAGCTGGTAGTTCACAGCAGCCGAACAGGAGATACGGTATAATGAAAGCCTTCCTACTTTCCAACGATCAGTCCATACAATCTTTACGCATATGCATACACCGCGTATGCCATACGTTCTACCTCCTAGTATGATGGACGACTGAGGATTTTACTACTGATAAGGCAAAGCTAATTGACAGCTACATCAAGATTGATATGAAACGAATGTCATCGACAGACAGACAGCTAAAATAAGACTTCAGACATCTTAGTTTGAACGTCATTTATTATAAGAATGTGAAATAGGAAAAAATCGATGGCAACAGAGCAATGCCTAGCACAAACACACATCCACCAAATACTGAACTTCTTGCCGGCACCTTGTGGTGTGGAGCTGTACAAACTCTACTTTTTAATAAAACTATTCCACTTGTAGCGTCCCCTTTCGGTGACAGAACAGTAATCCTCCGTAATCTCTTACGATACCGACCGAAGAGTTTAATCCCATGGCGCAAAACCCAAAGTAGTCGTGATGATACCATACTTATGTATCCTGACCCGACGACATCTATCCCGCAGTCATAACCCTGCCTGACCCCTCCTACGGTAGCAAGCAGTAGCAGATGGGGGCGACATGGCCTCCACAACGGGGAGGTCCGCCGCATCTCCACTTCCACTCATCATCGTTCTTCCTTTCTCCTCATCGTCATTTAACCCAAACTACCTTGGTTCCGTCAGTTTCACCCGCGACGTGACATGGCTCTGGCCTGGAATCGGCCAGTCATGTACTCCCTGACTCCGAGTGACCAATGCGTCTTCTCTACCTGGAAACGTTCGCCAATGTGACAACTGTCTCATCTTTCTCAGGTAGGGGCTCTGTGGTGTCTCATATTCCACGGCTACCTTCACCAGAATCCACGAGCTACATCACCGTTGCCATTCTTCCACAGGAGTTCCTATATGATCTCTGCCACGCCCTTCCCCCTATACCACAAACATAAACCCAGCAACCGTCACACTCCTTCCGAACTAAAGATAGTTCCTGGAAAGCCATGGGACCTTAATTCGTCCATCCTTCTTGCTGTACAACTTCGGGCCCTTGGCACGCCACCTCTCCTGTAGCTGCGCCACAAGACATGGGCAACGACACGCCTCTCCCACGGTCCTGCACCAGCACCACAGGTCTCCTGCATCGCCTCTCCATCTTCATCACTCCATTTCACTTCTACGCTTAATTCTGCACCATTTGCAGCAACTCGCCCCGAGCTACATGACATTTTTACCCCCCAAAAAATACTATTTTTCGTATTTTTCTAACCATTCCTTGAACCAAACACCACTACTGAGAGAGAAGCTGGATATGTAAGAACACCCACTAAACTAGTAATCCTCAGAGCTGCTTAAAAAAAACGGCTGGATTCTATCCACAAAAACGTTAACTGTTAACCTTCCATCCGCAACCTAATCATAACCGGACTTATTAATTGTCAACCATATACCCTTAGTCTAACCATACCTGGCCCTGTGAACTCTTAACCTTCCATTCCTAACTTAACCACACCTGGTTCTGTTAACTCTCAGTCTTCCATCCTTAACCAAATCATACCCAGTCCTGTCTTCATGACCCTGTCCGCCATCCCCCTGCTTACATGCATCCCACATCTGCCTCTCTCTACCCTTCAGTCTCTTTCACAGGTCCCAAGACAAAATTACCTCAAGGCAAACCACGTGAAGGCTCCTGACCTCTCTTCACTTCACCTCCCGCTGCTCCCCCCTACCTACCAGCCAGCACTAGACGTCCAGCTAAACTGCGCCATCCACCTCGTTACCGTGCAAGTGTTCATCACGAGAAAGGGAGGGTAAAAGGGAGTGGTGCGATGACCCGCTCGCGGCGTCAATGCACGGATGTCCTGCATAAACCCTCTGACGTTGATCCCGAGACGCAAAGGCCACTCACACGACCTCAAGGACACACCTAAGGTCCCACACTTTCTACACTATCCAGGATGATTCATCATCGTCCTTCCCTTATCCCCGAGGGTGCCGCTCTCCCTCACCGGGGCGGCTTTTACTCCGACATCATCGCCCGCAGTGTGGCGCGGCCCCGGTCGCGCATCAGTCCGGAAGTCGGCCAGTCCCTGGCTCACAAGCACATTATGTAATGATGAAAATTTCATTACTGTGATATCAACCTTTTTTAATCCAAACTCAGAAAAAAAAGTGTGATTCATAATCTGAGAAACTTCCCAGTAATGATAATTGAGTAAACCGAGCCAGCTTATGCGTGTGCGTGTGATGTAATGCTATCTGGTAACTGATTACATTCGCTATCTGGGTACAAACTATCGCTCTAGAATCTATCAAATACTCTCTTTCTTTAGCAATTTTAGAGAGAAATATATTTTCCTCTTTAGTCTACCCTTTTTCTATGTTTCATACAGAGCTTTCGTCAGAGATATGATAAAGACATTTGGCAGCAAAAGAAAAAGTAGACTCACAGATGCCAATGTTATTTTCTTTTAGTAAATAAGTAAAACAACATTAACACACTGAATAAAATATAATTCTGAGAATTATACCATATCACGTGAATAACAATGAAGCCCGTGTAGTAAGTGCTGCTGGGGTTATTCAAAGAGCGTACAGGGCGGCGCGGATGGATACAATGTTATCATCTGACGACCATTTTGGGATCGAAAATGTTGAAGCGAGGGTTGTGATTCCATATTACGTTATCCCTTGGTCCTGGGGAAGATTGAAACCCTTTGAGGAGGTAAGAGTGACATTTAAAGTTTGTGAGAATAAGTATAAAAACCACTTTTTGCAGGAATGATGCTCTATATAACATCGATAATCCACGTATAATAGCCTGTTCCAGTACGGCGCGAAGCTGGGTCCATCCCTGCTTTTTACTGTAATGGAGAATCATCGCAGTAAATCTCCCTATTGCTCGTACTGTGATGACACTCAATGATGGAAAAAGCAATGTAGGAAAATATCCCTCTTTACTGTCTCATATTCATATTCTAACACACTAGTTTTTTGAAATAATTGGTCATCATTACTGACAAGGGAGGCCTGGCCAGGGGAAAAACCCCACCCCAGAATGTGGCGACATGAGGAAATCAGTTACTTTCGAGAGTCTAACATGAGACACATCGCCGTCGATTGGAAGTTCAAAAGTATCAATCGTAGGCAAAAACCAACGTTAATAATAGTTTCAAATTATCATTTACCGTGTTCCAATCATCAGGATGAAAATGCCTTCCACCATAAATCAAAACTATCATCAAATTACACATTCAACTCATCATCAATCACAGGTTTAACTTCCTCTTAATCACAGGTTCAAATCATGATCAATCACGTTTAAATTATCGACCAAGTTCAGATTACCATGCTCAAATCACAGGTTCAAATTATCATCAATCACAGGCTCATATGTCATTGTTAATCAGGAAGCAAATCTACAATTAAAGGTCCGTATCATCAACTGCGACAGGCATAAATTATAACCAATGACAGATTCAAATCATCATCAATGAAAAGCTCAGATTCTCATCAATAACAAGTTCCAGTAATTATCATTAATAAGCTCTTTTATGTAATTATCAAAACCGACCGTCTTCAGTAACTGGCTTCGCTGAAAAACAGCATAAAATGAGTCTCATGAAAGGTTCAAGGATTATCAATAATCATCACTAACCGGTTTGGGCAATTATCAGCAGTCACCGGCTTAGGCAATTATCGTCATTTAACGGTTACAGTAACGGCCCCCAGTACTAGCAATCATCATTAGCAGCTCGAATGAGCAATTATCATCACTAACCAGCTAGAGTAATTATCGACATAAACAAGTTAAGGCAACGACTGCCGGACAACCGGCTTGGGTAAATGACCTTCAGCAAACCGGTTCACACGGCTTTTCCTCGGGTTTTGGACATTTCCCTTCAGTGATTAATTGACGGCATCATCAATTACCCCCCACTCCCCCTCCTCAACCACCTCCCGCTGCCTCGGCCGGGACAACCTGTTCAAGGCAGAGTAATCTGACAACGGGCGTTTCTCACAAGCGTCCGAGACACGAGGCTATAATTACGATATGCCTAATCTTCGTGGAAATAATCCTGATGCAAAATATCTTCGCTTGGGATGCGACCCTACACAGCGGTCACAATATGGAGAGAGAGAGAGAGAGAGAGAGAGAGAGAGAGAGAGAGAGAGAGAGAGAGAGAGAGAGAGAGAGAGAGAGAGAGAGAGAGAGGAATTCCTTTTCCCAAACCTCCTGGTCTCCCTCACGGAGTCCTGAACGTCCCGGGGTCCTCAGCACCGCCAAGTTAGGGCCGCAATCACCACCAATTCTCAAGGAGCGAAGTGTGTGCAGGAATTTCGTCTCCTGCCATGCTGGGCCACTGACACCCGGGAGACGATGACCCCCGGGGGACGCCAGCCACAAGCAGGGGCCCGGCCCTGAGGGACGCGACCCCTTAGCAGTCATAGTATGAGGTCATGTGACCCTTCTATAACGTGACCCCGGTGTATGGCACTACGTGACTCACTCTTAGAGGTGACCTTCACCCCGACCCTGAGCAATGCGACTCACTATGAGCTGTGACCCCGGAGTTATGTGGTGACCCCCCCACCCCCCCTTCACAGACGCGACCCCCAAGGGACGACAGCACCTCCTATGCAGGACACGTGACCCCTAAATGTGACCGGATGAAGGCCTGAAGCGCAATAAGACGGAAGCCACATGAGGCTTGACCTCACGTGACCTGTGACCCCTCACACACTGAAGTTCGACGTCTTCGGAGAGGTGACCATTAGAAGAAGTGTCCCTGCCGTGTCAGGAGACGTGAGTGAAAAGAAATATAACGTCCAGAATATGTGATCTAAGTGTGCCTCCCATGAGACATGACTTTTAGACCTAACTTTCAGTATACATGACTTCCCAGAAACCTGGAGACACAGCCACCAATGAACAAGACGCAGGAGACCGTGGCCACCATTAAACAAGACCATGGCCACTAGGAGACAAGATACAAGGAGACCATGGCCACTAAGCCATGACAAGGACAGATGGCTTCTAAAAGACGAGAAAGAGAAAGAGGAGGAGAGAGAGAGAGAGAGAGGGAGAGAGCGAGATGGGTGATGTTACTCCCATGGGCTGTGGCCCCACAGATCTTGCTCGGGCCGCAAGAAGAAGCTTCTTAACTTCTAAGAAACTTAAGGTCCCCGGGAGACTGACCAACAGCTGCCTCCACGTCCAGGAGATGTGACTCACAGGGAACTTAATACCCGAGGTAAAACCCGAGTACGATCCAGCCCCAGTCTCTCGATCTGAACCTTTCCGGAAAATCATTATTATTATCATAATGATTACACACACACACACACACACACACACACACACACACACACACACACACACATATATATATATATATATATATATATATATATATATATATATATATATATATATATATATATAATGATATATGAATGTTAGTGCAATGGACACGCAGTTCCATCGACACAAAAGATAGCAAGGATTCGAACCGCCGCCAAAAGTAAGGAAGATGGGTATGTTAGCCACTAAGATCTGTGGACTGTAGGGAATGGATGTGCTGTGAAGATATAGGCGCAGTCCCAGTCAGTCAACATGTGTAAGGTATATGGGATCAAGGAACGAGTAAAGAGAGGAGGAATGAAGAAAATCTGAAAAGAATTTTCCTAAAAGGAAAAAAAAGTCAGGAGAAAATACAAAACTTTTCCATAAATTCATCAGGAGTAAAGTGCCAGTTGAAGAGCAAATAATCTTTTCTGCTCCACGGATTACCGTCAACAGTTTTATGTCAATTACTGAATTAGCACAGTGACAGGCAGACGGATAATCCATTACAATCCTCAGTTAATATGTGAAGAAAAACCTGACAAATTTACTATATTGAAGTATCAAAAATTACACACGGTGAATTACAAGTCTCGTTATACAAAAGTATATTCTCATACCTTCCTCTATTGTAAACACCCTTGAAAGGACCCAGATGGTCAATTCCTAGTCTGAATTCCTTTGTATAAACATCAAAGAGAATAATAAATTACATCGTGAGGGACATTAAACCTCCTCATGGACCGTCATGTCTCCTCGTATCTGTCCTTCCCATGTACTCCCGTCTGTAGCCATGAGAGTATATACTATGCATCAGCGAATGGTCAGTAACGCGCTAAAACCAACCTACGTATGAGCGAATGGTCAGTAACACCCTAAAACCAACCTAAGTCATGGAATGACAGGACAAGCTATCCAGCAAAATGTAATTCATATGTAAACACGACGCAAATGCGACAGGAAAGTAATTCATAACCGAAAAGGCTAATGTCACCCTTCGTATACACCGTAAATTCAGTCTCTGTGCCAAAAATCATCAGATGCAGCAGATATCGAGCGAGTTTCATCAATATTCACTAAAATTGGATAAATCAAAGAGAAATATAAATAAATAAATTTTGGTAAACTATGACCTCTGAAAAAGACTAAAAATACTTAAAGAAACAAGTTTGTCATCAGTATTGTTTGGAAAGCTATCCTTTATCCCAAATTTCATGAAACTGAAGTAAAATATGACCAATTAATCAATGATAAATGTAAAAATTGGTCTCTAAGGAACAAAGCCAAATCACAAATTTGATACATGCAAAGCATGAGGAGTGTAAGAAAAAAATCGCTCAGCCAAGTTTCACAAACACTCGCTAAATCATGGGTAAGCAATGGTGGGAGGAATACAAATTTTTTTTTAATAAACTCTGACCCTTCCGGCAATGCCTCAAATCACAATTTCATTCCGTGTATTGTAAGAGGCTTGTGGCGAGATATATATCTGTATGCAAAATTCATTTCAGCAGATTGGTAAAGTAAGGAAACCCATTCCAAAATATATATAATTTTGGTTTTGTCTGACCCCTGACCCCATAAAATTCCTTAAAACACCTAAATAAAAGGAAATGAAGAGAATTACCCGGACTGGACCGTGAGACATGCCCACCATCCGGACTGGACAGTGGGACATGCCCACCATGTTTTAACCCAGTCGCCCGCAAGATGAAGGAATGACGACAAACCTTGATAATAAGGGGATGATGAAGAAGAAGAAGAAGAAGAAGAAGAAGATGAAGAAGAAGAAGAAGAAGAAGAAGAAGAGAAGAAGAAGAAGAAAATAAATAGTAAAAAAGAGGAGGAAGAAAAAGAAAAGCAAGAAGAAGAAGAAGAAGGAAAGCAGTAGAAGAAGAAGAAGATGGACGAAGACGATACAAATCAGGAACAATGAACCTCCTTCCACAGAGAGGGACATGAAAGAACACCAGGATACTGGGAGACATGAAGCGGAACCATCCTCGCACCTGAACCAGCAACACGATGTTCAACCTCATGAGCACCACCGCTCTGCCCTGAAGCACGACCGTTCTGCCGTGGAGCACGACGGCGCAGCACTTGGACACAACAATTCGACCGTAGAGCACAACGGTTCGACCCTTAGAGCATGAAGGTTCGAGCCTGGAGAACAACGGTGCGACCTTTGGACCCGAAGATTCAACCCTGGAGCAGGAAGGTTCGACCCTGAAGCACGACGGTTCGATCCTTGAACATGACTGTAGGAGATCTTTGGTTATGGTCGCCTGGTCCTTTGATCAGACCAACCTTCAAGGGTCAGGTCAAGTGTCAGAGAGAGAGAGAGAGAGAGAGAGAGAGAGAGAGAGAGAAGAGAGACTTAGAGTCCTCAGAAAAACAGAACCGACTCAGTTCGGAGAAAGACACGAAATGAGAAAGTCATAGTCAATCACAGGTATAAATCTCAGGCTATCCAGCACACTGTGTCCGGATACAATTTTTCTTTATGCATCTCAAAAATAAAATCAAAAAAAGAGAGGAAGAAATACTAGCACGAAGCAAAGTGTCAGACAAATATATAGATCACTCTCGCCGACTCATACACACACGCACGCACGCGCACACACACACACACACACACACACACACACACACACACACACACTCGCACGCAAGCTGATCATAATAAAAAAGGTGAATATGTCTGTTCAGAACTACAAAAATTATATATTTAATTCCCCAGCCTCACGCAATAGAAATGTTGTAGCACTATATTCCCGCAGAGGTGTAAATAATGGTCAGTTAGCGTCACGGAGAACAGGTACAATAAATATACGAACGGCGAGAATAATATGGCCGGTGGTACGTTAAGGTCTATTTCTGGGCGGAGATGTCATGTCCCACAGGCCAGTGGGTAAGGCAACTGGATAATGAAGAGATTTATATAGTTTAACCCAGAGGAGAACAGAGTAAGACATCCTGTTTTCATGGTGTCCGGGTGCATATATATATATATATATATATATATATATATATATATATATATATATATATATATATATATATATCCTTTGGGAAGCGGAGTCTTATAACGAACATTAAAACCAACATAAGACTTCTTGTTTATTCAATCATGGCAGTCAGTTCGAGCACACTTTCTCCAACATCTGGAGAACTATATAACAAAAACCAGACATGGCGTAAAGAACTCAAGTTATATACCTGAAATGACTATTACAAAACAAGGAAAGCTTTCAGCGAAATTATAATTATATTACAATGCAGTGTTAAAACACAGATATCCATATATGAATCTCGCATAAAAATCCATACGGTAAGTATACGTTAGCATAAAACAATGATAAGACAACATCCTTACAAAGAGCACGAGAACTGGCTGTGAACGTGATCTAAGAGAATTAAGAAAACTTAGTCTGTAAGCAAAGGAGGTTTAACAGAGGTTTCGTTGTTCGCTAAAGAAGACTCTTCCCTTATGACCAACAAAGACTTTGAGTTATTGTGAGTTCCGTAGTGATGGAGCGGGTGGTGACGACTGAAAACGAGTCCAGGTGTTATGTGGGGTGGTCGGAACTATGTGAATACGCAGGAACGGCGTTGTGCGATGGGTTACGTAAGTGCAGGCTAATCCTCATCCATATTCCTTCATGATTAAAGATGTGCGAATTTAACTGGCCTTTTGATCTGCCAACTTACACTTCATCACAGCAATAGCACTGCCCTTTGGAGACTACAAACGCCTGCACGTCCTTAGGATTAACACTTCTGAACCTAAACGATATGCTAATATCAAGATTATGCTTAAATATAACTAACATCGATTAGGACTAACCAGCACTTAAGCAATCCATGTTGCAGAGCCATTCGTCCTTTTGATCAAAATGCCGCTCATCCCACACATCTGAACTCAGAAGCATCTTTCTCTCTGTCCTTCCATATCAACAGTCTGCACCCTTCCCCTTGATTCCAACTCTTCTGACACTTGTATCCTCTCATTCGGTCTCTGCCTCTGTTGATCCTCTCCGTATATCTAAACCACTTCTTCACATCCTTATCAGCTCTCTCAGTTACACTTAGCCTTGTACACTGTCAGTGCTTCACACGACCAACCCACCTCACACCCGATTTTATCCTCGAGGCATTTCATTTCCAACACGTCCGCCTTATAATAGACCCCAAGATTCATAACACAATACTATCATGAGTATCATATCTTCTTTGCCGCTCACAGAAGCTAACCTCCCTCAGTGCAGCCAGGATTTTAACACCACCACAGCTCCCACTCTGACTCGCTTCACTCCCATAGCTCCAACCGCCGCGGTGTCCGCCACCAGGTACCTAAAAGCACCCCATCTCTACCATGTCCCTGAGCTAACACTCACACCATCCTGTTTCATCTCTCCGCTCCAACTTATCACTACATTTGTCCGCACCCACTCTTAATATATATATATATATATATATATATATATATATATATATATATATATATATATATATATATATATATATGAAAGAAAGAGAGAGAGGCTGCCGGACCCTTCCCGCCTGTGGTGGTAACCACAAATGAAAAGTCGCCATTGGTGAGACCTGTATCTATGTCAGTTGAAGAGACTTACATTCCCGTCAAAGAACTCGCTTCAGAGAAGTCCATGCTGTCCAGGAGTAACACAATGATCTTCTCTGAAAGATGCGCAGGGGTAAATTTCATATATATATATATATATATATATATATATATATATATATATATATATATATATATATATATATATATATATATATATATATATATATGATAGAGTTGATAGAGATGCTCTGTGGAAGGTATTAAGAATATATGGTGTGGGAGGCAAGTTGTTAGAAGCAGTGAAAAGTTTTTATCGAGGATGTAAGGCATGTGTACGTGTAGGAAGAGAGGAAAGTGATTGGTTCTCAGTGAATGTAGGTTTGCGGCAGGGGTGTGTGATGTCTCCATGGTTGTTTAATTTGTTTATGGATGGGGTTGTTAGGGAGGTAAATGCAAGAGTCTTGGAAAGAGGGGCAAGTATGAAGTCTGTTGGGGATGAGAGAGCTTGGGAAGTGAGTCAGTTGTTGTTCGCTGATGATACAGCGCTGGTGGCGGATTCATGTGAGAAACTGCAGAAGCTGGTGACGGAGTTTGGTAAAGTGTGTGGAAAAAGAAAGTTAAGAGTAAATGTGAATAAGAGCAAGGTTATTAGGTACAGTAGGGTTGAGGGTCAAGTCAATTGGGAGGTGAGTTTGAATGGAGAAAAACTGGAGGAAGTGAAGTGTTTTAGATATCTGGGAGTGGATCTGTCAGCGGATGGAACCATGGAAGCGGAAGTGGATCATAGGGTGGGGGAGGGGGCGAAAATTTTGGGAGCCTTGAAAAATGTGTGGAAGTCGAGAACATTATCCCGGAAAGCAAAAATGGGTATGTTTGAAGGAATAGTGGTTCCAACAATGTTGTATGGTTGCGAGGCGTGGGCTATGGATAGAGTTGTGCGCAGGAGGATGGATGTGCTGGAAATGAGATGTTTGAGGACAATGTGTGGTGTGAGGTGGTTTGATCGAGTAAGTAACGTAAGGGTAAGAGAGATGTGTGGAAATAAAAAGAGCGTGGTTGAGAGAGCAGAAGAGGGTGTTTTGAAGTGGTTTGGGCACATGGAGAGAATGAGTGAGGAAAGATTGACCAAGAGGATATATGTGTCGGAGGTGGAGGGAACGAGGAGAAGAGGGAGACCAAATTGGAGGTGGAGAGATGGAGTGAAAAGGATTTTGTGTGATCGGGGCCTGAACATGCAGGAGGGTGAAAGGAGGGCAAGGAATAGAGTGAATTGGAGCGATGTGGTGTACAGGGGTTGACGTGTTGTCAGTGGATTGAATCAAGGCATGTGAAGCGTCCGGGGTAAACCATGGAAAGCTGTGTAGGTATGTATATTTGCGTGTGTGGACGTGTGTATGTACATGTGTATGGGGGGGTTGGGCCATTTCTTTCGTCTGTTTCCTTGCGCTACCTCGCAAACGCGGGAGACAGCGACAAAGTAAAAAAAAAAAAAAAAAAAAAAAATATATATATATATATATATATATATATATATATATATATATATATATATCGAACCTCCATCCTCTAAATTTGTCGCCGTCAACAACACACATGCCAGCGGTCTGCAGCCTTGCGAATAACTCCCCCCCCCCCCCCGTCGTGGGGCAAGACAGCACATTATTACTGAAGGTTCTGGTTCGTCCGGTAATGACGACGTGAGAGGACAAAGGGAGGAAGGTTAAGAACGAGTCTCCAGCATACGCTACACACCGGTCCCCTTGAACACCGCGTACAGAAGCAAGAGAAGAAATCTAATGAGCTGCTTCGCCTCGTGAGGCCCGTTGAAGCTGGGGGAAACACCCCGAGGGTCTACGAGCGACACTCCCCTCCGAAGGTAGAGGGTATGCCATAATGGTGACCATGTACCTGCCTGCACAGAACTCCTCCAAAGCAGTAGGATCGCAATCACGGTGACCAAGTATCATGTAGAGACGTACGTGCTTGTACAGAACCTATCCAAAGACAGAGGGTTCGCAATTACGGAGAGCACGTATCATGCAAAGACGTACCTGCCCGTACAAGACGTGCTTATCATCAATTAAATGTGACTTTCCAGAACTTATTCATGGGTATATAAACAGACGAGTGCAGCCCAAGCCCCCCCCCCCCCGTGTGCGCGGACGGGAAAAACACACAAAGAGGATCTCATTACCGGCACAGCGCCATCACATTCGCATAAATTAAGACTTATTACTCCACATATTTCTCACAAAGACTCCCCAGGGATTCTATCCCTGAATGGAAATTCATTAAAAGATCCTCTTTTCAAAATCTTTTTCCAAAGGTACAAACAAACTGAATAACTTAATGCATGAACTCACACAGACTTTCTTAATGTACAATAATGCAAAATATATAATCATGTGAATTCTGATCACTGATTCTCTCATACCATAAATACGGATTAATCAATGCCATACCATTAATATATCTGATGGTATAAACAGTCGCTAATGAACAGTACAATAATCATTTTATAGAATAAACCATAATCACTTCATAGCATAATCAAAAATAATCAAATGGCGTACATTATAATCACTTGTTGGAACAATAACATCTAATGGAATAAACAATAATAACTCAACGTATAGACCATAATCATGTAGTGGCATTACCAATCATCAGGCATTACTGATCGTATTAAGATCAATCAGAATGAATAACGAGGCCTCCCAACATGATTCGGATCTCTGCGTGCCTCAAAATCTGTTCTAAAAATCTCGTTAAAAGTATAATAAAAACGTCTAATAAATTACTACTACAGAGACTTATTTTTCGCTGCAGTTCATGACCTGATATATATCTTAAAATCACCAAAGTGTCTGTATGACTTTACATACATACTTCCTGCCCCAGGAGCCCTTTCTATCCTAATAGGGCTCCCGCAGCGCTCAGAAAGCCAACCATGTCTACCGAAAAAGCAATAGGTCATAAAACGTAGTGGTGTGTGTGTGTGTGTGTGTGTGTGCTTCTTTGAGGAGAGAGAACCGGGCTAGGGAGGAGTCGGTCAGATTTCCGTGTCTTCGCTTGTAGTAGTTGTGCTGTTGTCATGAAGGGTCGCTGGGGATATGGTGAATCAGGGTAGTGTAAGGTGGAGCGGATCAACTGCCTGTACAAGAGGCTAAAAATTCCATTTTTCTGTCTAAATTTGGTATCAGTTGGTAGTCTTTGCAAGGCCCTGACTTGATTCCAGGACCTCTTCTCCAGGTGCTCCTGCAGCTGTAAGACTCCGCTACTTCCAGCAGCACAGTAATAACAGCCTCCTCTGGAGCCTTTTGCAGTAAGAAGTTCTTCGACAAGATCGTACAAGCCCTTTCGTCAACGGACAATGATACAACCTCACTAAAGGTGATTTATTACGATATATTTATATTTATATATTTATTACGATTTATTACGATATATTACGATATATATATATATATATATATATATATATATATATATATATATATATATATATATATATATATATACTATCCCTGGGGATAGGGGATTAAGAATACTTCCCACGTATTCCGTGCGTGTCGTAGAAGGCGACTAAAAGGGGAGGGAGTGGGGGGGGGGGCTGGAAATCCTCCCCTCTCGTTTTTTTTTTTTTTGATTTTCCAAAAGAAGGAACAGAGTGGGGCCAGGTGAGGATATTCCAAAAAAGGCCCAGTCCTCTGCTCTTAACGCTACCTCGCTAACGCGGGAAATGGCGAATAGTTTAAAAGAAAAGAAAGAAATATATATATATATATATATATATATATATATATATATATATATATATATATATATATATACATATATATATCCTGAATGCAAATATCCACTTTCATTACTACGCAACGAAAATAAACGCAGAGACATACATTTCGATACTATATATATATATATATATATATATATATATATATATATATATATATATATATATATATATATATACAGGTCCTAACTATGTGGAACAATATAGAACATGGCTTTACAATGTGATAACATAAAGGCTGATCCACTACCGGCTAACTAACCAATCCTGAAACAATGACATTACATTCGAAGCTTGACAGCAATACTGCAAATTACGTACATTTTTTTTGTTTCATTTCGGTATAAAACAGAAACGTATGGACACAAACTGGTTGGTGTTGATGGCGTCAACGATGAGCCAGGCAGATGTACCCCCCGCCCCCTCCCCTCTGGTTATCACAGTGGTTGATTACCTGCGGGCCGGGCTGGTGACGTGGGTACGACGATGCTCACGGAGATCGCAGAATACAGGGTGGAACCTCTGGCCAGCATCTGTGCCTTGGACACGACCATACGACCACCTGAGCAAGAACGTGAGACTCTCGAGCAAGGCGCTAAGACCCTTTGGGTAACTCTGTACTTATTACGTGGCACCTCATCAAAGGGCAGGTCGCAATATACATATATATATATATATATATATATATATATATATATATATATATATATATATATATATATATATGCACGTATATGCAAATGGGATATAAAGTCTCGGGGATGTCGTTGCCATATACCACACCTACGAACATATTCCTTGACCGACCGTTCGTAACTCAAACCGTACAACCACTTCCTCAGAAAAAAACATTAACGCAACACACACAAGTGCACACAACTTACACACACACACACACACACACACACACACAGCAGCAGCAGCAGCATCACAGCAGAAGCAGAGGATGCAGCAGGATAAGCAGTGTACGCAACAAAGATCAAGGCAGCAAACTAGATTAAAAAAAGTATTAAACACAGAGTTAGCAGCCTAAACAGAAGCAAAAAATAAGTAATGTAACATTACATGCAGCAGCAACAGTAGCTGCAGCAGAAGTAGTAAGCGCAACTGCAGGAGCAGCAGTATGAACAAAAGGGATACAGCAACAAAATCAGCAGCAACTGATGCACTAACAGCAGCAGCAGCAGACCTAAGAACAACAGCAGAAGCAGAAACAGGAGCAGCAATGGAAACAGAAGGACGAGGAAAGTCAACAGCAATAAAAGCAGTTAACAACCGAACCATCTGCAACAAAAACAGCTACAGCAGCAACAGCAGCGTAGAGGATGGACGTGGAGGAAAAAGAAACAGGTGGAAAAGAGGAAGAGGACGAGGAGGAAGACGAAAAAAGAGGATGCAGCATGAGGGAGAGACAGAAAAAGGAGGTAGATGGCGATAAAGATGGAGATGTTTATAAGAAGAGGAGGGCGAGAGGTTACAAAAGGCAAGGGGAAGAGGCGCCAGACATATGGCGAAATCTAAGAGAGAAGGAAGACTGAAGAAAAATCATACAGAAGGAGAGACATGGGAAAGAAAGCACAAAGATGGTGATAAAAGAAGAAAAAAATAATCGGATATCATATTAACATAATATCGCCAATCACTGCTGGATAGTGACAGGACAACCTGTTTGGCCCGAAATATTCCTCAGTTCCTGATAGTGGAGCTAACAAGCCCTTAACAACTGCCCTGGCTTTAATTGCCACTAGATGACACTGGGTGAAGTACTGGTGAGATGACACTGGGTGAAGTACTGGTGAGATGACACCGGGTGAAGTACTGGTGAGATGACACTGGGTGAAGAACTGGTGTGCCGGGAGGGCCGGCCTCGACACCGAACTGGCGCCAATGCCAGTGACACAAACTGGGATACCCAGACCCTGAGCAATCAGCCCACGGCATTGATTGTGCAGCGGTTAGCTTTCCTGAACCGACACGCATTCACGGGCCGCCAAGGGTTGAGCGCATAGGTTTCGAATCCTGGTTGCGGCAGTCGGTTCACAGTCAACCCAACTGTTCATCCAGTGCTGAACAGCGCAAGATTATGACTCCCTGAGCACGAAGGCATGACCCCTGGGTATGATGGCTTGGCCTCCGACATGACTTAAAAGGAACAGAGTCACGGTAGTGGTAGTTTGGGAGATCGTTAAAACTCCTGTATTCGTCGTTTAACTCGTCCATACGACCCAATTTAGTCATCTGATGGGGTCGTTTAAATCCCAGTATTCGTACTGGCGTCCGTCATAAACCCTACAGTAGTCTAGTGAGGTCAAAGGTAGTTTATACAGACGGTGGCACGAGATGGTGATGGGTCAAGTCTTGACGGTGGGGTACAGAGAAAGTCAGCGATGATAGTGCAAGATGGTCAATGATGAATAATGATAGTGAGGGCGAAAGTTTAAGTCTTCAGTGGTAATAAGAAACAATAGGTATCTGCGTTCATGGTGAGATGAAGTGGTGGCCATGGATATATCCGGATGGTGAAGGGTCAGTATTGTGAAAAAAAAAAAGACGGAGATGGTTTGATAATGAAGGATAGTGAAAACGTCTGATGACAGGGAAAAATGGTGGTCTCGTTTCTGACAGTGAATAATAGTGCGGGTTTATTACCAATGGAGAAAGATGGTCAATCACCATCTCCACCGTGGCTACCACACCTGGCCATTTCCACCGCATCCGGCCATCCCTACCAAACTTGGTCATCCCTACCACACCTAGCTATCCTTACCACACCTGGCCATCCCTACCACACCTAGCCATCCTTATCCCACCAAGCAATCCCCATCAAACCTAGCCAAAAGCATACCAAACCTGGCCTTCTCTACCACACCTGGTCATGCCTGCTGCACCAACCACATTCCTGCGAAGTGTTATCTCCATAAAACACAGGACCTCCCTCCTCACTACATTTTGCCTTTTGCTTTCCTGTCTCCATCCATCTAGATATGCCAGGGAGGGTGGTGAGTGGGGAGGAGCCCTCTGCTTTACTGTCCTGCCTTCATGCATCTAGATGTACCCGTGGTAGTGGCGGGTGTGGAGGCGACTTCAGTTTTACTATCCTGTCTCCATCAACCAGATACGCTGGAAAGGGATGTAGGTGTGAAGGAGTGTTCTTTACAATACTGTTTCCATCCATCGAGACATGACAGAATGGGTGGTGGGCAGGGAAGAGACTTATGCTTTACTATACTGTCTCCAATCTATCCAGATATGCCGAGGGAATGGTGGGTAGTAAAGAGCCCCCTGATTACTAAAATATCTTTATATCTGGGTTAATAATGTAGGACTCTAGAACTATCTTCTATCAAATATCCTCGTCATAGACCTTCAGGTCATATGTTATCTGGCTTTCCCATGTACCTGTCCTCCAGAAGGTAATCTCGTCACAGACCATCAGGACTGTTATTTCGCTTTCCTATTAACTATCCTCCAGCAAAACCTCGTCACAGACCATGAGGGCTTTTGTTATCTGCACTTTCCCATGTACTGTCCTCCAGCAAATAACTTCGTCAAAGACCATCAGGACTGTCATCTGGCTTTCCCATGTACTGTCCTTCAGCATTTAACCTCGTCACAGACCATCAGGTTTTCAGTCATCTGGCCTTCCTGTCCTATCCAATCTATTCCTCCAGAAGAAGCACACCTCGGATCTTTTCTGACCCATTAACACCAAAGGGCTTCCGATCACTAACCACAAAAAAATCCAAAAAAAACGACCATCGTTCCTTCATCTCCCAACCAGACGATTCTCTCTATGGACAACACACTCCACATTTCGTTACAGACTCCACCGGCTCGCAGCCGACAACTTCTCTACTTCACCCTAAAGAAACAGAGGATGAGAGGGGTTGAGGACTTCCTTCATGAGGCCATGTTTAGCTTTCAGCCTGTAAATACCCAATCCCTTGAGAAACGAAACTCCTTTCCTTACCTCCATTCCAGTAGGACAAGTGATTTACGTCGAAGGCAGCTTATGGGGGGAATAGTACTGGCTGTTAACGCCTCTGGTAACACGAACTACAGGAAACCTTAAAAAGCTATTGGGCAGAAGGAAATCACAAGCTACGAGGATCATTATGAAGACGATGACAGGCAATGGGAGAGCGGGTGAACACGATCATAAATAACAAGAAGCCAGTGAGATAAACTACAGAAGAGCAAGAGCGAGGAAAGAAATTAACACTAACATCATACATATAATAATAATAATAATAACAATAATAATAATAATATCAAAATTCAACTAACAAAATTCATTACGAATATGACAATAGTCAAAAGAGAGATTAACAATAGGTTCAAAAAATGAGAACGAAGGGAGGAACGCAAATAACAGGAACAAAAATGGGGTGAAAAATATACGAGAAAGAGAAAAAAATATGGCAAACAATACAAGCTAGACGAAGGAGGAGAAAGACTAAGAACAAAGAAGAGACAGGGAAAGAATAACAACGATGAGAGTGAAAACAAACACGGGACAAAAACAACTGGAACAAAGGCGAGCAGAAGAAAAAATCTTAAAGAAACATGAAACGCGAGAGAGAGCCATTAACCTGACCAAAGCAAAGGATGCAGGATGTAGATGCAGTCCCTCTGACTGGGCCGACCACCACAACTTAATGAGAATTCATGAGGGGAAAAGAGTCATATATATATATATATATATATATATATATATATATATATATATATATATATATATATATATATATATAACATATTGGCTGGTTAGGAAGAGAGAGAGACATACGCAAGAATGAAGCGCAAAACAAAACAAAAAAAAAAAAAATGAGAACAGCGGCCGGCGACACAAAAGCCCTTGACGCCAGTGGAGGCACGATCCAGAACAGAGGAACACACGACAAATTGTCAATGACAGTTTCATTCCTAACGCAGGAAAGCATTTTTATCTATCTTTTTTTTTTTTATTCTAAACCGTTTGAGAACTCCGGTGCGACCCTTGAGTGGTGTGGCCTTTGGCATGAACCGCGTCCTCGATGGTCGAACCGTCGTGTCCAAAGAACGCACTGCCATTTTCGAAGGGCGTATCGTCGTGCTCAATGGGCGTACCGTCATGCCCAAAGGACGTACTGCCATTCTCGAGAGTCGTACCGTCGTACTGATAGAGAATGCCATCGTGTCCAAGTAATACACTGCCGAGTTCAAAAGCCCTACTGCCAAGTCCATAGATCCCTATCGTCGTGTTCAAACATCGTAATCCCGTGCTCAAAGCCCCTACTGCTGTGCTTAAACGCCCCACCGCCGTGTTCAAAGAACGTAATGCCGTGCTCAAAGCCCCTACTGCTGCGCTCAAACGCCCTACTGCCGTGCTCAAAGACCCTAACACCGTGCTCAAAGGCCTCACTTGCCGTACTCAAGGGGCGTACCGTCGTGATCTTTTCAAAACAGATTACATAAACACAGTCTCTTAACTTTCGATCGGATACCACCGTTTCTAACCCAGCAGTTCCTAACGGGCCTCGCGTCACATTTACACTCGCCCAATGCTACAATAGCAACTTACAAAGATAAGGTAGACCTGAGGGGAAAAATAATAATAAAAAAGGCGACTAAACATACCACTATCCCGGTACAGGACGACGCGTTGAGTTGCAAAAATATTCATAAGCGACACACCGGACTCTTTAGAGCCCAGCTTCAAGTTTGGACGGACTGTGCACCTCCGGGAACTTTAGCTTCTCGATGGTTAATTCAAGAGGCGCCGTCTGTTGACTTGCCTAACTTACCAGTCTGAGAGAGAGAGAGAGAGAGAGAGAGAGAGAGAGAGAGAGAGAGAGAGAGAGAGAGAGAGAGAGAGAGAGAGAGAGAGTGGGGGGGAGGGACTTCAACTTAACCCACCTGAAGGGGTCAAGTGTCGAACATCATGACGGGCTGGTTCGACTTGCCACACTATGAGCTCCAGGTGTTCTTGATGGCTCTTCTACACCACTTGACAGCTTCCAGCTCCAAACGTCTTGAGCAGGACGGCATGGCCCTTCAGCGAGACGGTGCAATACCTCGAGAAAAACAGTAAAGATGCTTGAAAGGACGGTGCGATCCTTGATCAAGACGGTAAGGTCCTTGAAAAAGACGGGGCAATCTATGTGCAAAGACGGTAAGATCCTTCAGCAAGACGTAAGAACCCCGAGCGAAACGTTAAGATCCACGAGCAAGACGGTAAGATCCTTGAGAGAGACGGTACAACCCTTCAAAAAGACGATACGATCCACGAGCAAGACGGTACGAATCTTGAGGGAGACGGTACGATCCACGAGCAAGACGGTACGATCCTTGAGAGAGAGAGTACGATCCTTGAGGCACGACCCTTTGGTATCATAGACTAGCATCTTACCTTACCGGACCACTTAAAGGGATCACATTCAGAGGACAGAGACCATCAAATCCAAGAGGGTCGCACTGTCGCTATCAAGTTAACACATACCAAGAGGCGCAACCAGACCCTAATATTCTTGCAAGCACGACTCTCTTAGAGAAACAAGGGTAGTTAAAAAATAATGTTTTTTGCGTCTTCACATTTTCTAGATATAATCAGTTCTACGATGTTCATCAGTGTAATTACACTGTTATGTTTCTTAGATATATATGACGCTTGAGTACTCGACATCAATCTGTCCAGCTAAAATGAGTTACATTAATCACTTCAAGTTAATGATGGTACAATTAGTCTGTCAATTTGAACCATGGTTTAATTACCTAGCTCAATTCAGATTTTCTTTATTCATACCCAGTTAATAAAAGCCTATTATTCTTTTCCAACTGACATTGGCTTTATTACTGAGCCTTACTTAACGACGGCGAGGCAAATTCAACCGTGGCCTCATCCAACCATCTACCGTAAAGCTGGCTTTAATCATCACAAATGTCGTTACGATCGCACAACTGCAAAGGACTTCCATTCATTACTACAGAAATTACAGCATAATTCATCATTACCATTTGACAAAAGGTTTTCATCATTAATACGCTTATTGGAAATGAAATACAGTAGTAATTATTCAATTACGATGCATCAATCAGTCCTAAACGAAAAGAAGATACGTTCCTGTGCCAGAATTCGAGTGTTCAATCAACCTGCATTCATTCATCTTCAAAGAATTAATTACTTCCCTAAGTATGACTACACTTTGTCACCGTGGCATATTCACTAATCAATATTAAGAAATGATTATATATATATATATATATATATATATATATATATATATATATATATATATATATAGAGAGAGAGAGAGATAGAGATATATATAGAGAGAGAGAGCACACACATTTTGTGCATGGATACCTTAGGCATATGTCTGCACATATACGTGCAAATAAATGCAATAAGCATGTTCGTATGAGTAAGATTTTAAGCATATAAGCATCAAATATGTTAATACGTACATCCATCAACAATGAAATGAATAAAAAAATACCCAGAACAATAAGCCAAAATGTTTAGCACCTTCGACCTTGCCCGAAAGCGTCCACAATATCCTGGCCAACTCAAACACACACACACACACACACACACACACACACACACAATATGGAGCCCCATAAGCCTGCAGTGCCGTGGATTGCCACAACAGAACGCAGTCTGGGTTATGGCCCAACAGATAACAAACGTCACTGACCCTGTCCCAGCACAGCAATTATTGACAGGTCTGTCTGGTTACCTGTCAGCTCTTACCCGAGGCCTAGCACCACCACCAGTGTTATGTGAATAGTTAGTGAGAACACCCACTGGGATTGGCCCAGGGGCTTAAATATCTTATTCTATACATACTATGCACACACTAGGTTTGGCCTCAGGCTCCACCAATAATAATCAGACAATAATAATAATAATAATAATAATAATAATAATAATAATAATAATAATAATAATAATAATTCCCTATATCAAAGGTACATCAACAGCATAATACGAATTTTTGTGGTACATCTACAGGACAATACGAATCTTAGAGGTATATCTACAGCATAATACGAATTTTAGAGGTATATCTACACCATAATACGAATTTTAGAGGATTCTAGTGTCACATCTATAAACAAAAACTCAACTGTCTCTCCAGTACTGCACAGCTCTACGTAGAGATATTTCTTTCCCCAGTGAGATCCCGCAGCCTGAACTCAAAACCCATCATCATCAGATCCAATACTCCAGTTCTGGACGCTAACATGGCATAATCTACAGCGAACTGCATCACCGGGGCATTGTTTTGTCAGACGCTGTCATTCAGGTGGAAACTGCACACGTTCAGTTGTGCAACACATGCGTGACACCCTGACGATGTTGCAGTCCAAGCGAAGGGCCATGATCGTGGCACACACAGAACGGTAGAAGACCCCGAAAAAGATAGTACAGAAAAAAACAGCAGAGCGACGAAAAAAAGGAGCGCGCGCACACACACACACACACACACACACACACCGTCCGATCACGTACGCTTCAGAAGACCAGGAATTTGCCAATAAAGCAGCAAGGTCCCAGTCCACATGGAGAGAGAGAGAGAGAGAGAGAGAGAGAGAGAGAGAGAGAGAGAGAGAGAGAGAGAGAGAGAGAGAGAGAGAGAGAGAGAGAAGGAACGAAAAAATACAAATGGGGTTTAATTTCAAGTTATTGTTGTGGATAATTGCAGCTTCAACAGGACGTGTTGTGCGCGCGCGCGCGCGCGCGCGCGTGTGTGTGTGTGTGTGTGTGTGTGTGTGTGTGTGTGTGTGTGTGTGTGCGAGCGGTGAGGGGGTGGTTGGGTGGAAAGGAGACACAAGTTTAGCACACATCAGTCGATAAGGCGACCACTGGGAGTATGTCTTAACACTGGACAACAGAATACCGTCTGACACGGCGGCGTTGGCGCATAACTCCACCCCCTTCCTTTTTCTTCCTCCTCCTCCTATTCCTCCCGTACACACCACCTTCCTTCCTCCTGGCGGGGGCGCCTCGGTTTTACACGTGAGGGCTGGGGGACAGAATAAACACAGACGGGGAGGAATGGCCGGAGGGTCGGGTAGAGACGCGCGGACAAATTGGCTGCAGACGGGGGAGGAAGGACTGTTGAAGGACGAGCCTCATGCTGAATAGCAAGAGTGTGTGACAGGTCTTCAAGTTGGGCAGTGTGAGGGGTGACGGGTAATTGAAGGCTCCTCCGTGAAGACATGAGGAAGAAGGAAAGAATTATATAAATATATGTATTATGAATCCTGGTAAGTGTGTGTGTGTGTGTGTGTGTGTGTGTGTGTGTGTGTGTGTGTGTGTGTGTGTGTGTGTGTGTGTGTGTGTGTGTGTGTGTTCAGATAATAATGGAATTGCTGGAGCTATGGCTAATAATAATTTGTTTATGGATGGGGTTGTTAGGGAGGTAAATGCAAGAGTCTTGGAAAGAGGGGCAAGTATGAAGTCTGTTGGGGATGAGAGAGCTTGGGAAGTGAGTCAGTTGTTGTTCGCTGATGATACAGCGCTGGTGGCGGATTCATGTGAGAAACTGCAGAAGCTGGTGACGGAGTTTGGTAAAGTGTGTGGAAGAAGAAAGTTAAGAGTAAATGTGAATAAGAGCAAGGTTATTAGGTACAGTAGGGTTGAGGGTCAAGTCAATTGGGAGGTGAGTTTGAATGGAGAAAAACTGGAGGAAGTGAAGTGTTTTAGATATCTGGGAGTGGATCTGTCAGCGGATGGAACCATGGAAGCGGAAGTGGATCATAGGGTGGGGGAGGGGGCGAAAATTTTGGGAGCCTTGAAAAATGTGTGGAAGTCGAGAACATTATCCCGGAAAGCAAAAATGGGTATGTTTGAAGGAATAGTAGTTCCAACAATGTTGTATGGTTGCGAGGCGTGGGCTATGGATAGAGTTGTGCGCAGGAGGATGGATGTGCTGGAAATGAGTTGTTTGAGGACAATGTGTGGTGTGAGGTGGTTTGATCGAGTAAGTAACGTAAGGGTAAGAGAGATATGTGGAAATAAAAAGAGCGTGGTTGAGAGAGCAGAAGAGGGTGTTTTGAAATGGTTTGGGCACATGGAGAGAATGAGTGAGGAAAGATTGACCAAGAGGATATATGTGTCGGAGGTGGAGGGAACGAGGAGAAGAGGGAGACCAAATTGGAGGTGGAAAGATGGAGTGAAAAGGATTTTGTGTGATCGGGGCCTGAACATGCAGGAGGGTGAAAGGAGGGCAAGGAATAGAGTGAATTGGAGCGATGTGGTATACAGGGGTTGACGTGCTGTCAGTGGATTGAATCAAGGCATGTGAAGCGTCCGGGGTAAACCAAGGAAAGCTGTGTAGGTATGTATATTTGCGTGTGTGGACGTGTGTATGTACATGTGTATGGGGGGGGGGGCTGGGCCATTTCTTTCGTCTGTTTCCTTGCGCTACCTCGCAAACGCGGGAGACAGCGACAAAGTATAAAAAAAAAAAATAATAATAATGATAATAATAATAATGATGATAATCATATCATTATTATCATCATTATTATCATTATCATGTGTGTGTGTGTGTGTGTGTGTGTGTGTGTGTGTGTGTGTGTGTGTGTGTGTGTGTGTGTGTTCAGATAATAATGGAATTGCTGGAGCTATGGCTAATAATAATAATAATAATAATAATAATAATAATAATAATAATAATAATAATGATAATAATAATAATGATGATAATCATATCATTATTATCATCATTATTATCATTATCATTATTATTCTTATTATTATTATCATAATCATTCCAGTGGTAGTAGAATAAGTATCCTTATCATTATTATCATTATTATCATTATCATTATTACAATTACTATCATCTATCATCATCATGATCGCACTGATAATAATCACACACACTATCTACATATCCGCACACCCACGTTCTAACCTAATCTTTACGGTGGTCATCTCAGGTCTAGAGATCACACACACACACACACACAAACAACAAACCCCCTTCCCCCTCTCTCTATCCTTACATCAGGGGAAGCAGCGCT
Source organism: Panulirus ornatus (assembly GCF_036320965.1). Taxonomy (NCBI): domain Eukaryota; kingdom Metazoa; phylum Arthropoda; class Malacostraca; order Decapoda; family Palinuridae; genus Panulirus; species Panulirus ornatus. The sequence goes on from NC_092264.1 coordinate 2,049,930, forward strand.
GGCACACCAGGGGAGAACGTGTGTCGTGTTTAGTGTACATTAGGGCAAGGAAATACGAGGTCATTCGGGGTTACATATCAGATATCACGGGGTCACAGCGCATATCCCCTCAGGCCAGGTCCGGTGACTTAGTGGATATGTGTGTGTGTGTGTGTGTGTGTGTGTGTGTGTGTGTGTGTGTGTGTGTGTGTAACAATTCTGTTACCGACCGCTTACATACTGCACGAACAGTCGCAAAAAAAGCAAAACACTGTCAACTGGGCAATGAGGATACGACGAGTGTGACATGCAACACGAGATTGTTCATTCTGACGTAAGCAGATGAAAAATGAAAGGCCACGGGAGGAATAAATGCTCAAATGAATAATCACAGGAGTCATTAAGGGCTGACCTAAATGGGTCACTTATGTCACGGGTCGCATCTGTGAATCGCAGAGCTGGACAACATAACAAGAGCTATTCTAGAATACTTAAGCGAGTGACCTTAGGAGTGAAGATAAGGGAATAAGGGAGTGGTTTGCTCTACAGGAAATGAAGGAAGGAAACTCTAATAAGAAAGATGGAGCAATCAGACTGTGCAACCCTACCGAGATGGAGGGACGGAATCGCCTGAGTGTGCAACCCACTGAGAGGGAAGGATGGAATCACTTAAGTGTGCAATCGTACCGAGATGAAAGGCTGGGACTATTAAGTGTGCAACCTTGCCAAAAAGGAAGGCGAAAATGTTTACCAGTGCATCACTACCAAGAAGGCAAACATGAATTATATCCGAGAGTAACCTTTAGAATAAAAAAAATCTACGCCACGAAACATGAACCACCATAAGTAAAATGTATGTGATCTAAAACATGAAGGGTTATGCTCTGGGCAAGTATATCCCCGCTGGACCTTCCTCCGCTCCTCACTTGGCGGCCACAACACGAATGGAAAACACAAATCTTCATACAAAAACACTTAGCAATACGCGGGGAAAGAGTACCTCACTCAAACAACGTGAGAGCATAACCTGGCATTGACTTGATACTTGAGTACAAACCTATATCCAAGAGTGATCTACTTCTTCATCACACACACACACACACACACACACACACACACACACACACATTAATCTACTCACTATCATTAAAATCTCTCTCTCTCTCTCTCTCTCTCTCTCTCTCTCTCTCTCTCTCTCTCTCTCTCTCTCTCTCTCTCTCTCTCTCTCTCTCTCTCCACCCCTTTGACGCACAAATCAGGAGATAAAAATCGCGTCTGGGGCAAAACCCTCCTGGACCACTGGTGAAAGCAGACTGATTTATAAGACGAACGAAAAATGTTGTACCAGGAGTCTGAATTCTTATCTGAGCAAATCTCTGAAAACTAAAAACATACCAGAGCATAAATTTGCGTTTAAAATCTCATTATCTGTCCCAGAGAGAATATCAAGCAAGAAAAATGGCTGGTCTCAGCGTTCTCTGTTACCAAAGAGAATCATTATAAACTTTTATAATAAGGTTGACCCAGATTATCTTTGTCTCTTTAAAAACCTGGTGGGCAGTATTAATAAGAATATATGATGTTCCTCTGTCCTGCTCGCACGTCCCATTTTCTTCCGTCCTGCTCGCTAGTCCCATTTTCTTCTATCCAGCTCGCTCTTCCTATTTTCTCCTGTTCTACTCAGTCGCCCCATTTTCTTCTGTCCTGATCAGTCATCCCATTTTTTGTCCTGGTCGCTCTTCCTATTTTCTTCTGTTCCGCTTAGTCGCCCCATTTTCTTCTGTCTTGTTCAGTCGCCCCATTTTCTTTTGTCCTGCTCACTCGTCCCATTTTTGGCGATTGCTAAAACGCTGCGGCTACGGCACTACAGAATCCGCAGCACTGTACCTCCTTCTTCAAACGGTGTCTTGCGTATACCGATAACTCAATGTCCTGGGTATATCACACCATTCGTCTGTGGGTGCTACCGTCATGCTAGCCATAATAGAGGTAGAAACAATGGCATATGAACTATGACACACACACACACACTCTCAACACATAATTGACAACAACGGTGGTTTCTACATACATTTTTCTCCTCACAAAGAACCTACAGCGTAAACAGAGGACTCGTCCACAAAAGTTTTTACATCTAATCAAAATTTACAGAACGCGTGAAGAAGTACGATACTTTTCGTTTACACTTTGGCCGGTCTGCAAGCTCCCTCTCTACTTCACAACTTGGTATAGGGTCAATGGCTCTCTCTCTCTCTCTCTCTCTCTCTCTCTCTCTCTCTCTCTCTCTCTCTCTCTCTCTCTCTCTCTCTCTCTCATGCTTAAGTACCCACGGCAGCCTGGCTGATCTCATACCCCTACTGAAGATAACTATCGACTGAGATCTTTCAAATCTTTCCAGTGGCTGGTCTATAGAGCTGCTAGTTTTACCTTCCCGATGTCAGCAAATGTATTTTTCTTACTGTACTCAAGTGTCAGTACTTTTCACTTAAACTATTCTGCCAAACCTTTAAGGACTCTCTCTCTCTCTCTCTCTCTCTCTCTCTCTCTCTCTCTCTCTCTCTCTCTCTCTCATATAGGAAATAAAACACTCGAGAGTAAGCAATTCTTTTCCGAGTACATCCTTCGATATTATATATATATATATATATATATATATATATATATATATATATATATATATATATATATATATATATATATATACCTTACGTCTGTACTCTAAGGAATAAAGTCCGAATAATTTCAGTCACTCGCGGTATTTTTTACTTTACGAATCACAGCGAGCGGCGAATGCTTTCTCATTTTCATAATTCCCATCTCTGCTCCATCGCCACCCGTCAGGTGATATCAACCCACAAGAATATCCCAGCGTTGGGTGAGGATAAATCCTTTGAGGAGTGTCATTGCCGGATTTAGCTTCTCTCGTTTTGAGGGTTCGCAAGATCGTGCCGAACACTTTTGAAAAAAAAAAAACGAAAACTGTAGTTATTCGAAGAAACGTCGTCTAATAATCACTCTTAGCTCTTTATCCTCTTTACCCGTGATGAGCATCCACATCACAGCCCACGGTTGAGAAATAATGAGTAACTACCTCCGTATCACGAAATTGCAGGTGAAGGAATCCCTCTAAATGAGCAGGGCGCTTTTACACAGCTCCGTACGGACCCAAGACTGGACAGTCTTACGTAAAAGACTTGTCAGGTGTCCCGTAGCGTTGCAAAAATGATAATCCACGAGAAGGTGAGATGATTTTTCGTCTACGTAGCTCAGCAGAAAAACTCCATGGGAGGCGACACATCAATTCCACGAATATATATATATATATATATATATATATATATATATATATATATATATATATATATATATATATATATATATATTTGCGGCGCCAGTCAAGGATTGTAGCTCGTGTCTCTACACTACAGGGGACAAGGGAACGCGTCGGCGAGTGTGACGGGGCGCGCTGATATTTTGCAGTATAGATTAGCGAGTGTTGTAAGTTCCCCCCCTCTTTTTCTTCAGGCTAAGCCCTGCTGTCAGTATGATGCCAAAGGTATAATCCTATTACCGTCTGCCTGGGCTCGGTGTAAAAGTGCTTCTCCCCCTACCACCACCCGGCCCACTCCTCCTCCTCCTCCCACCACCACCACCACTCGCTATACATCACAAGAATTTTCAAGAGTAAAATGTGGCTATTTTTATATACGTATGAAGCCCGTAGGCAGTTACTTTCTGTACAAATCTCCAAGTCCGTCTGACTGACTTTTCAACTCATCTCTACATATTTTTGAGATTAAAAAAAAAAAAAAGAATAATTCTTTCACCGTTTACACTCTGGTAAATATATCTTATCACGAGCCATCACATTTCTATCATCAGGCAGACTTTTTTCTTTGAAAACAGGTTGGACTTAAATATAAGTGCGGGATATGTTTTCGACCCACTGATTTCAAGCTTCAACATACGTACACTCGGCCCTGCTTGCTTGTATGCACCTGTGCGCTCTTCCCCAACCACCCCCCTTACACACACACACACACACACACACACAGGTCACCCTGCTAACAACTTTCCCTACCAGAAGCCTGGTCTAAAGGTCTTTCTGCTGCTGGTGGTTTTTGATGTCGTATATGGTGAACAATCTGGCTGATCTGGTTGCCCTTTAAAGGGATGGTCAATGCAGTTTTACTCTCAACTCAGAGGGTTTTCCCCAGACAGTTCTTTGTACATGCGCGTCGTTACACTGCTCTTCAGAACTATAGACAAAAGCTCCGACACATTCATTTATCAAAAATTCAAGGAGAAATCTCACTCTTTTTAACACCATATACAAGAATTGACTAGAACATCCTCTCTTTTTTATATTCTATAAAGTTAATTACTAGACACGGGAGGGGAAACCATTACAGCTTGAAAAAGAAGTGGAAATGGTTATGTGCGAGTATCATGCGAATTACTCCTGCCCCTCCGCAGACCACTATTTTTTCTAGTCATGTAAGTGCACCTCTCCCCCAAAGGGAAGCGGAAGGGGATGGTGTCGTACTTACATGCACACAACAGGTAGACGTCTTCACGTACTTATGTACACTCTCCCTCGTCTCTTGTCGCAATCACCAAGATCACGATGTCTGGAATAGTGGCTCGACACACACCATCACCATGCTGGGTGATAACGAGGGGCCCGCCACTGTACCCTGTCACTATTTCCGCCACGCCGGGTTCTTTGCGTTATCAACCCCCCTCGGTCGACGGTAACAACCTGGTGAAACATTTACACGTAACAAGCTCCCTTGTAACCAACACTAATCTAATCTGTGTTCCGATCTGCTTCCTGGTGCGTGTCGTTGTGTGTTCCATGTGGACTCATTCCCGCCACGGTATCTGAAAACGAGCTGCAGACACCTGACACACACACACACACACACACACACACACACACACACACACACACACACACACACATGATATCTTAAAAATATATCAACGCACATATACGTATACACAGCTTTCAACACCGGTTTATGCCCAGTCGTCATGCTATACCCTGTCGGTCTCATATCTTAAGTCCTACGATAAGGTATCGTTTGATATCTTAACACAATATACCATGTTAATATATTCCTGGCTTCTAGCAGTCTGCAGGATCCTGCTACTTACAGCGGGGCACTTTTTACAAAATGCTGTCTTATAGCAGTGTGGTCCTGACCCTTGCAACATGTGCATACGTAATCTGGTACATCTTACCTTCACTTGTTTAGAACAACGGGAAGGTTTAGTAACATGTGGTGCATTCTGACACGTGTGTGTGTGTGTGTGTGTGTGTGTGTGTGTGTGTGTGTGTGTGTGTGTGTGTGTGTGTACAAACATACACAGGAGTAAGTAAGTACATGGTACACATGTACGAGTTAAGAAACGGAGCAACACGTGTGTAAAACTCTCTTCCCGTAACACACACACACACACACACACACACACACGTCTCCGTCGCGCACTGGTTAGTGTCGCGACCCACCAATGTAACGAGCCCGGGTTCGAGTCCAAGACAAAGACAGAAGCCGTCTCACAGCCAACCCCAGTACTTAATAGGGCCGGTTCATCATCAGGTACCCGTTTTAGGCTGAAGCATGTGTGTATATGTATGCTTATATACACAAATTCAAGACAATGTATACATATAGCCTGACACTAGAACAGTGATCACAGAGTTCTCTCTCTCTCTCTCTCTCTCTCTCTCTCTCTCTCTCTCTCTCTCTCTCTCTCTCTCTCTCTCTCTTTCTCTCTCTCTCTCTCTCTCTCTCTCTCTCTTAGATGATAATAACTATCATATCTGATAAGACCAAGAGTTTTATATTACAGATCACCTAGCTTCGTGTATACCATCACCGTGCTAGCTACAATTTGTTATATATGATACTTAATAAACAATTTCGAAACTGCAGTTTAGATGTTAATTAACCTTTTTAATTATGATGACAATGATGTCACAAGGTATTTTCCTATAGTGTATAACAAGCTATTTAATCCCCATTTATTTTTATCAGTGTTAATATTATGAAACCCAACATGAGAGGGAATCCATTAGACTATATCTGACAGAGTCATGTAATGGTATTTTTTCATTATATCTGTTCAACGATTTGTTGACAGATTTCTCGTCTGTGGACTACAAAATTAACCAGAGGCATAACTCAGAGCGTACATACGGGATTCTGTATTTTCTCTTGGTAAGAAATGAATATGAACAACACTGCTTCTGTCTCCTGTCACAGTTGTCACATAAGACCTGATGGTCTATGACGAGTTTATCTGCTACAGGACAGTACATGGGGACTGCAGATAACAAAGGACCAGATGGCCTTTGAGGCCTTTGATAAGGTTATCAACTGGAGGACAGTAAAGGGACATTGCAAGATAACAAAGGCCCTGATGGTCTAGACGAGGTTATCTGCTGGAGGACAGTACATGGGAAGTACAGATAACACAAGAGCTGATGGTCTATGACGAGGTTATCTGTTGGAGGACAGTACATGGCCTACAGATAACAGTAGACCTAATGATGTATGACGAGGTTATCTGCTGAAGGACTGGTACAGCAATTTCTAATTCATACAGTTTAAGACATGATGTTAAAACAGAACGTGTAACCGTACACTGGTAGAAATGTTCTAAGGGCAGAATAATTACATTTTGTTGGGATTGATTAAGGAGTCACTCTAACATCATGTTCATTACTGACTAATGGGAACCTAATACAGCCAAAGAATATCGCATATCCTTCCGCTTACCCGTCCCAGTAATGACCTGTTTGAAATTACCTATTTGTACGTTAAGGGGAGGGAGTCCTACACTCGTGTGTGTGTGTGTGTGTGTGTGTGTGTGTGTGTGTGTGTGTGTGTGTGTGTGTGTGTGTGTGATTACCTATCGGTACAGAGCAGGGATAGAGTTCTACACTCATGGGACCCTATCTATTGAAGAACCTCTAACATCATAAAACTCTCCACAATTCCTGTCATGTGTTTGTAAATGTCTCACCATTATGTCCCGTGGTGAGTGCATCTGTACTCACCGGCGTAGCTACCAGACGCGTGCATCTGTGCGCACATGTGTAGTCTGCAGGTGTTCCCGTTACTATGGCTACCCGTGCCTGCAGGGGTCAATGTCTGTTTCCGCTCAAGTCTAGACTCGTCCATGTATCTGTCCGTGTGTATGGTTGCACGTCCGTGTATGTGTCCGTGTTTATGGTTGCTCGTCCGTGTGTGCAGCTGCCTATGCGTGTATCTAACCGTGCTTGTGTTTGTCCATACTTCAAGCTGCCGTTGCCTATAAACGTGTATACAGCAGCTGCCTGTGCGTATGGCTCTCAAGGTGCGCATATCTTTCTATACGTAAGGCTGGCCAGGTGCGTATATCTCCCTACCCGTATGCCTGGCCAGGTGTGTATATATCTAATATGTATGACTGGCCAAGTCTCTCTCTCTCTCTCTCTCTCTCTCTCTCTCTCTCTCTCTCTATATATATATATATATATATATATATATATATATATATATATATATATATATATATATATATATATATATATATATATTCCTATGAGTCCACGGGGAAAATGAAACATGAAAAGTTCCCAAGTGCACTTTCGTGTAATAATCACATCATCAGGGGAGACACAAGAGAGAAATATAACAGTCAGTTGATATACATCGAAGAGACGAAGCTAGGACGCCATTTGGTAAACATTTGATTGGACAATCACATATATATATATATATATATATATATATATATATATATATATATATATATATAGAATTACACCAGCACGTATCTGAAGGCTTATGAAGCCCAAGGATACACTACTTACAGCTGCTGGGAAATGAAGACTCCTTTGGAATGAGAAGTTCTATATTATAACCCCAGTGATAGAGTCTCGCCAAACGTAACTTTTCATTCAAAGCAGAAGAATATCAATTTAAGGAAAGATTACCCACTGAACCTGTATTTAGACTCAAATGTTATCTTCTTCCTAATATCGTGGCAACCTGGTTTGGAGAACTGAAACACCTGTCAGTACGGGAGAAAAGATCACTCGTAAAATCTAATGTTAAACTGTGAGAATACTTTATCATTTGTTGAACTAATCAGCCAACAAAAACAAAAATTTGACTTGAGCAAAGTGTGAAGAGATTATTCTCGGCTGAAGCATCATCGCTAAGGCGGAAGGGACTTATGTAAGCAATTGTACGATTACTTTTCAAATATTTCACGATAATATGTGTGCAGCTTGCAGCAGTACAGGATGTGTCATTCATACCGACGAAAGACGAAGAGAAATATACCAGAAATCAAAGGGATGTCTGCATCTTTTACAAGGTTCAAGCATCAGGTGTTCTGTATCACCGCTTGTGGTGGCTTGGCACTATCTTACTGCCAGCGTGACTATATGACGTCATCTACCCGGGTGGCACTCTGTGTGGAGTGCCAGGGTCACAGGGCAGTCTTGGGGTCACATGACTGACGGTGAGCTGGGTCACACAGTACTCCTGCCTCACACGATTGTCTGGTGCCTGGGTCACAACTGTCTGGGCGCTGGGTTACACAAGGGTCCCCAGTAGCATGAGTGTCTGGGTCACACAGAGGTCCTGTGTCACAAAAGTGTCTGGTGGGTGGGTCACACAGTGGTCCCGGGGTCACACCGGCACCAGAGAGAGTCAACCATTTCCCTAGGGATGTTGGTGGTGTGGCGGGCGAGTGAAGACGGAGATTAAACGTGTAGGGCAAGTGGGACGAGGAAATAGCGTTGATATCCACTTGGCGGGCCACCCCTCCTATCTGGCCACGTTCTACCGGCTGCCCCCTTCCTGTATGGCCACGCTCTGGCCACTCTCCTGTCTGACCACATTCCACCAGCTGCCCCCGTCCTGTATGGCCACACTCTGGCCACTACACCTACTAGCTGGCCATATTGTGGTAGATTTCCTTCGTGTCCGGCCAAGCTGTCGGGCTGTCACCTCCCGTCTGGCCATAGAGCGATGGGGCTTCACTATCTAGCCACACCAGTGATGAGGGCTCACCGTCCAGACTACACAAGCGATGGGGCGGGCCCCTCACTCTCTAACCACCAGCTGTCTTCACAATTGGAGTATATTCTGAGAGCTTCTATTTTCTCTCTGGCCATACTGCCCTACCTGTTGGCTATCCATCCTAGTAGGCTATGTTCAGTACCTATCCTTCTTATCTGTCCACATCCTTTCGAAGGTTTCTCTCCCCTACTCCACTATGGCTGCTGCCTATCCACGTTATCTACGCCAGGATCTACTGATACTGCTTCCCCTCTAGTATCACTACACTGTATCAATACCCCCTTTCCCCCCCATCTCATTACCCGGCGCCGGGTGCCTTTTCTCTCCCATCTGGTTACACTGACGGCTGCACACCCAACCTTCGGCATAACATCTGTCCACCTCGACACATCTCTGAACATGGCACAGGGATATCAATCGTCCCACGTCCCAGAACTTAATTATGCATTTCTATCCCATGATGTTCTTACTAATAATTCAAAACACGTTGACAGAAATATCCAAGCTTTGATCATGCTTAAAAATAAGTTATAAAAATCTTCTGTAATAAGCTTACTGACGTTTCATTAACTTTCATTTCATGCGTCTGTAACGGGACTCTTCAACGGATTCTGAGGTCATTAGTCACTGAATGTTTATGTGATATTCTGATTCTCAACATTTCTCACACAAACCACACATCCAACAGAAATATCATTCACTACATTCACAGGCACTCACACACACAGGGGCCGACCCTGTGCCAACAGACACACCCCGATAGTGGGCTGTCACTGACAAGAGCTCGTACCAGGATTGGACTCTTTGAATCTTCTCACACACACTCTCTCTCTCTCTCTCTCTCTCTCTCTCTCTCTCTCTCTCTCTCTCTCTCTCTCTCTCTCTCTCTCTCAGAGAGAGAGAGAGAGAGAGAGAGAGAGAGAGAGAGAGAGAGAGAGAGAGAGAGAGAGAGAGAGAGAGAGAGAGAGGCATATTCTAGTTTTGGCCTTAAGTGGGATTGAAGAGCATGTTAAATATTTCCTTATCCTTATATTTGAAAGCTGTACTTGTATTTACAAGAATACAGCTTGCCTTTTCTTAACCATTTTCCAGAGTCCCATATTAGGAAAATGTTGACGTCTCCCCATCTTTCCACGAACCACTTTCTAAGAATCACGCTCCCTGAATCAACCCTCATTAATCAATCTCTACCAATCATCCTTTAAGAATCACTCCAATGAATGATGCTCCACAAATCACCATGAATCACTCCCCATGAGTACCTCTCTCCCGAGTCACTCTCTATGAATCACCAGGCCATCCCACCTCTATATATTCGAGTCAAAGCCCCCTCAATTCTCCCAGCCCAGAATTGAACCCACCAACACCCCCCTACCGTGATAAACTGAGCCCCTTATAACCATAACATCAACATCCTACCGCAATATACACAACCCGTCCTAATGTTCCCGCACACACTCCACGCCGTCAGCACAAGTTAATAATCCTTACGGGCAACTTAACTCTTGCTCCTATACCTTCCCCGTCGGCAGCTCTCGCCCGTACTGCACAGGGCGCAAGCATCTTGTTGCCCTCCAGTTGTGCATCCGACACAAAGACTCTCTCACTCTCTTATTCCTCGCGTTTGTCTTCCATATTTTCTGGCGCTGTTCAGAAATGGATTACCATAATACTTCTCTCTCACTGTTGGTTTACGCTCCCATAACTCTACCCCTTGTAAAGTGGTTCTATTATACTCTTTCAACTCTTCACATCCAACTTTTCCCAGAGCTCTCTCCCACTCCCCTTTTGCCTTCACCTCATGCATGCCTGCGTCTGCCTCGCTTCGTCCGTCGCATCTAACGTACCGATAACATCACACAGTAGCACATCACACACTGCGACTGTCACGAATTTCGGACGCCATATCAGTATGGTAGCGTCCTGTGGTATCTTACACCAGGGGTCACTAAGTTTACCACAACAAGGGTCACTATGTTTGAGAAAAGTTTTATTTGATATCACTATAATAACAAGAGTGACTTCCTTTCTGTTCTTTAAGCAAGAAACACAGATGGGCTTACACATATTCATATACACCTGGCTTAGGTTTGTGTGTGTGTGTGTGTGTGTGTGTGTGTGTGTGTGAGAGTGTGTGTGAGTGTGCATAAGAGGAAAGAAATAGTACGTGTACAAGGTTACGAGACGGGGCAACAAGGACATAAAGCTCTCTCCCGTAACACACTAACTGTAATCACAAATATTATTCACACACACACACACACACACACACACACACACACACACACACACACACACACACACACACATATTCTTACTCACACCACTGGTGATGGACACTTAATTTGACGTAACATCACACCATTTCAGTGTCTGAATTTCCCTCCCTGAGCGGTTCATTAAATCACTTTAAGTTTCACCCAGTAGACAGCGTCCATTCATGTCGTGTCCTCCTGCCGCTGACACCTCTGTACCATCCTGGACGATCTTAGATCTTTCTCCATAATATCATTTCCTACGTCAGTCAATGGACTTTTCTCGTATTCTACGCTCGCACTGCTAAACAGCTTCAGAATTATTCCCGCGTACTTGCCGAAAGAGGGACGAACAGTGTCTGTTCTGTCAGACTTTCCGACACAAAAGACTCGTGATCGCTGTACCAAACAGTTACATAAAGGACTCGCTCTTGGCCGCCCAGCAGTGCCAAGTACCATCACTGTCACTTGTCTCAACCTCACTGTTCGTGCGATGGATGTTGGCGGTGGTCTATAAAACTCACAGACATAAAGGATGATTTCGCTGCGGTCAACGTAAACTTTCTTTCTCTCGTTATCATGATCCTGTATTTCATATATGTGACGTTCTGAGAAACATTTGCAATTCCAGGATCCCTCTGTATATATATATATATATATATATATATATATATATATATATATATATATATATATATATATATATATATATATATATATACACACTATAAGAAGACAATCAAGATGCTTATCACATACGAGATCCGCGTGGTCACCCTTCACGCGATTCACCAGAGCCCAATCTTGTGTCTCGGCTCCTTGGCCGATGTGGGCGCTACTAAGGGCAAATTCCCTATCACATAAATACCAAAATATACCCAAGGAAAACCTTCCTCTAGAGCAGAGAGCGTCCCACCTCGCTCGCCCCCACTCCGCTATTTGGGGGGGGAAACAATTTCCCCAACATGGGGAGGAAAACCCAGAATTATTTGACACCAAGTGCTGTGGGCTCCCGGCTCCCCCCCCACCAACCAAGACCTTCTTTCCTTAACCATCCTGGGCTGGTGGCCGCTTGGTGGGAGATCTGAATTCTTCAACTGACGGTAATGGCCAGGATTGCTGCTGCAGTGTAGCTGAGGCAACGTTGGCTGGTTTGTGGTGGTGATGAGGGGCGTTTCTGGGGCATGGCTGCTGCGTGTGTGGCGGTGTGCTGTGTTGTGGTGATGTGGGGTGTTTCTGGGGCCTGGCTGCTGTGTTGTGGTTGTATGATGCGTTGCTAAAACCTGGCTGCTGTGTTGTGGTGGTGTGATGCGTTGCTGGGGCCTGGCTCCTGTGTTGTGGTGGTGATGAAGTCTGGGTGCTATGTTGCGTTGATGGTGAGGGCTCGCTAATGTATTGTCAAACGCCTACTGAAACTGTCTCCTGTGTTCCAGTGGAGCCGAAAATTGGCAGCTCAGGTGCATTTAAGGCAGACTCCTGCATTCCATCGCGCGACGATGAACTTCTGCTGCGTTACCAGTCGAGTTCTGGCCCTCTAGGCTGACTGAGGTTCTGCAGCGGTGGTAATAACCTGTGCGTTGTGATGACCGAGACTCACTGTTGAGTCAACTGGCTTTTCGAGCTGTAGTGTTGAGGGCTGGCTCTTCAGATACGGCGATGAGAGCTATCCGTCGAGTCATGGCGCAGACGGGCTGGCCTTTCAGTTATAGGGTTTAGGGCTGGCTTTGGAGTTGCGGCGTTGAGGTGTTTCCTGTCATCGCTGTGGTGTTCCTGAAGGCTGGTCACTGATGCTGGTGTTGTTGCTGTTATGAGGAGCGGTGATGGTGAGGTATCACGGAGTCTGACTGATGAAATGTGCTAGGGTGAGGCTGGACTGCTTTGTTCGTGAGGTAACGAGGTGAAGGTTGCTGGTGGTTCGGTAACATGGTCCTTCTGCGTGGTCATACGATTCCACGGTACTGCCTTAGTCTTATGGTTGTGATATGAAGGACGGATGGAGGCTGATGCCTTGGGTTGTCGGCAGTGTAACTATGGTTCTTGATGGTCGCTGTCATCAAAGAGTTGCGGCTGGCTGCCATGGTGGAGCTACGCTCACCAGAAGTCAAGGGAAAAGCTGTCTAATAAGAAAAAAGGTCGTGGGTTGGGCTGCGGCGCGACCCAGCGAATCTTAAATATTCTAACAAGAGGATCACTGCTAATGCTGTCACGACTGGTGTAGATCGGCTGTTGTATTACTACATCATATATATATATATATATATATATATATATATATATATATATATATATATATATATATATATCTTACATATCATACATATTCGCCGTTTCCCGCGTTAGCGAGGTAGCGTTAAGAACAGAGGACCGAGCCTTAGAGGGATTATCCTCACTTGGCCCCCTTCTCTGTTCCTTCTCCTGGAAAATTAAAAACGAGAGGGAAGGATTTCCAGCCCCCCGCTCCCTCCCCTTTCAGTCGCCTTTTACGACAAGCAGGGAATACGTGGGAAGTATTCTTTCTCCCCCATTCCCAGGAATAATATATATATATATATATATAATATATATATATATATATATATATATATATATATATATATATATACATGTACAATTTTTTCTTTATAGGTACAAAAAGTGTTGTTCAAAGTATACTTTTCCTATTCTGCGCCACACGCAGGACTTCCCAGGTTTACATTTCGTTTCTCCGCCTTTCTACGAAGCTCTACTAATTTTCTATGGCAGTGAAAGTGGTTCAGACAAACAAAATCTTTTTCTCATTATGTTTGGATATGTTGACTCTGTGTTACCATTGTTCCCGTAGTGTTTGTTCCAATCTCCTATGTCGCGCTGGTGACGCCAAGAAATGTTTTGCTCAGCACTTCACTGCGCTACAAGCCCAGCATTTATTCATTAGGTAATTACACGACTGGAAATATATATATATATATATATATATATATATATATATATATATATATATATATATATATATACGTGTGTGTGTGTGTGTGTGTGTGTGTGTGTGTGTGGTATACCGGGGTAGACGTGCTGTCAATGGATTGAACCAGGGCACTGAAGCGTATGGAGTAAACCGTGAAAAGTTTTGCGGGGCCTGCATGTGGAAAGGGAGCTGTGGTTCCAGTGTATTACACATAACAGCTAGAGACTGCGTGTGAACGAAGGTGGCCTTTGTTGTCTTTTCCTAGCACTACCTCGCACGCGCGCGGGGAGAGAGAGAGAGAGAGAGAGAGAGAGAGAGAGAGAGAGAGAGAGAGAGAGAGAGAGAGAGAGAGAGAGAGAGAGAGAAGGGGGAGAAGGGGGGGAGGTGCCATTTCATGTGTGGTGGGGTGGCGATGGGAATGGATGAAGGCAGCATGTATGAATATGTACATGTGTATATGTACGTGTACGTTGAAATGTATAGGTATGTATATGTGAGTGTGTGGGCGTTTATGTATATACATGTGTATGTGGGTGGGTTGGGCCATCTTTCGTCTGTTTCCTTGCGCTACCTCGCTAACACGGGAAACAGCGACAAAATAAATAAATAAATAAATAAATATATATATATATATATATATATATATATATATATATATATATATATATTTTTTTTTTTTTCATACTATTTGCCATTTCCCGCGTTAGCGAGGTAGCGTCAAGAACAGAGAACTGGGCCCCAGAGGGAATATCCTCACCTGGCCCTCTTCTCTGTTCCTTCTCTTAAAAAAAAAAAAAAAAAAAAAAAAAAAAAAAAAAAAAAAAAGATGAGAATAAGTTAAACGCAGTTAGACCTCAGCAATCTTGTCATTCATCTTCAAAATTAGACAAGGTCAAGTCTACTCTCAATCGAACCTATCAACTCTTTATTCTGACATCAAAATCTGATAAGGTCACGCTCAACGCAATTCGACTAATCAACTCTTCCTATTCTGACCTTAAGAGCTAAATCCGCAATGCGCGCGCGCGCGCGCGTGTGTGTGTGTGTGTGTGTGTGTGTCTGTGTGTGTGCGTGTGTGTCTAGTAATATTCCAGACTAGAAAATACACAACATATACAGACTACAGAACTCAGGCGGCACCACATCTACGAAACAGGCCATCAAGAAGGCCATTCAAAGGAACAACAAAACACCTGCGGATGTAAACCATTAAAACAGTGCACCAAACTCCCAATCAAACAAAGAACTAAAACCGGAACAGGAGGCAGTCACCATCAATAGTCGAGTGTTGGATTAAACCACCCGGGACAAACCCATTCTCCCTGAAAATAACCAAGGGGGGAATGTATTTACATCTAGAGGAGGAGGTGGGGAGAGTAACAATGGTGCACAACAAACATTTCACATATTCTAAAGAACTTTTTACTCATAGCTAAAGGACATTATTTTTTTTTTTCTACCGCTAACTTCCCTTTAAGTACAAAGTCAAATATCATACACTAACTCTCTCACCTCTGCTTGCTCTGCCATCCCCACCACTCGACGCAATAAACACATACCTCGCGCCGCCATAACTCATCTGTTTTCAAAACCCCGCGCCACACTAAACAGCCAAGTCTGCTTCAAGAGCCACTGGGATTCGTAGTCTTGAACTGTCTCATTCAAACAAACAGCCGTGTAGGTTAAGGAACGAAGTAAGACCGGAGACGAAGTAGGTGTGGAGGTGATTTTTCAAAGGAAAAGACACGAATTAGTACGAAAATTCGATGGACGGACAATAATCCCCGACGGACTACCAGACAGCCTCAACCAGGTAACTGGCACCAGGTGTATGACCGCTGCATGTATGGTGATCGACTGCATTACACGGTGTTTAAACACCAGCACCGGCTTATATCAATATGTCTGCTCGTTTCCCAAATGTGTATCTATCTATCTATCTATCTATCTATCTATCTATCTATCTATCTATCTATCTATCTATCTATATATATATATATATATATATATATATATATATATATATATATATATATATATATATACATATATATATATCCCTGGGGATAGGGGAGAAAGAAGACTTTCCACGAATTCCCTGCGTATCGTAGAAGGCGACTAAAAGGAGAGGGAGCGGGGGGCTGGAAATCCTCCCCTCTCATTCTATTTTTCTAAATTTTCCAAAAGAAGGAACAGAGAAGGGGGCCAGGTGAGGATATTCCCTCAAAGGACCAGTCCTCTGTTCTTAACGCTACCTCGCTAACGCAGGAAATGGCAAATAGTATGAAAAAAAAAAAAAAAAAAAAAAAAAAATATATATATATATATATATATATATATATATATATATATATATATATATATAGACAGATAGATAGATAGATAGATAGACAGAAGGGCTTTCGGAATACACAAATAATGGATTACGACGAGGTTATCTGCTGGCGGACAGCGCTCGGGAAAGCCAGATAACGGAAGACCTAATGGTCTATGACGAGGTTATCTGCTGGAGGACAGAACGTGGGCCAGATAACAGAAGACCTGATGGTCTACGACGAAGGTATGACCTGGAGAACATGTGGGGAAGCCAAATCAGAGAAGACCTGATGTTCTCTGACGAGGTTAGCTGCTGGAGAACAGCACGTGGGAAAGCTAGGTAACAGAAGACCTGATAAGTCTCAACAACAGAAGCCAGAACGGGAAGGCAGGCCCATCATCCGGATTTACACACACACACACACACACACACACACACACACACACACGAGGGGTCGGCAGGAGAGAAGTCGAGGTAAAATATATGAGGACACTGTAGCCTTACCCAGCCATCCACATTCTCGGAGTGTGTGGAAGGTTACAGCAAAGGTTAAGCCGGAGTAACCTCTGATATTACTCGCCTGAAACTGTACCCTGTATCAAAACATATTTTTTTTCCTTACACTATAAGAATACATTTTCCCCTGTAATACAGCACAGCATAATCTCCTTTGTTACCTTGCGAAATTGCCTCCACTAAATCAAGAGGGTACATCTTTCCTTATATTACGGCACAGCAGGCCCTTATATACTGCACTATACTCTCTCAACATACACGTCACAGTATACATTCGCCAACTAGGGACAACAGTGGAACCAAAGTATGCATCCCCCTTTATACTGCACTATACTCTCTCAACATACATGTCACAGTATACATTCGCCAACTAGGGACAACAGTGGAACCAAAGTATACATTCCCTCGAGTCATACAATAACTTCTAAGCTACAAGAGAGTAAGCCTTAAAAACTCTCTTCACGACCATCCCGTCTTTCTCTACTACACCATGGCAGACGCACACCAAGGCACCATGAGATTTTTTTCTTTTTTTTTAATACAATACACTGCGTACAGATACACAATCCATGCACAGCACCAGTATTACTTGGCGGTATTTGTACAGAATTCTTTTTGAACAAACACAGCGTATATATATATATATATATATATATATATATATATATATATATATATATATATATATATATATATATATATATATATTTTTCCCCAAAAGAAGGAACAGAAAAGGGGGCCAGGTGAGGATATTCCCTCAAAGGCCCAGTCCTCTGTTCTTAACGCTACCTCGCTACCGCGGGAAATGGCGAATAGTATGAAAGAAGAAAGAAAGATATTGGAAAGGATCACAGTTTTGCGCGTGATCAAGATATTCCTATGAGTCCACGGGGAAAATGAAACACGATAAGTTCCCTAGTGCACTTTCGTGTAATAATCACATCATCAGGGGAGATACAAGAAAGAAATATGTCAGTTGATATACAACGAAAAGACGTAGCTAGGACGCCATTTACCAAAAATATATATATATATATATATATATATATATATATATATATATATATATATATATATATATATATATATATATACTTCCATCCGAGCCAGGTCATTCATGTGGGCACGTCCATAAAGGTTCCCCACTCAAGCCTCTCTCTCTCTCTCTCTCTCTCTCTCTCTCTCTCTCTCTCTCTCTCTCTCTCTCTCTCTCTCATAGTAAGAGACGGATGGCTTCCAGACCATTATTTCGGCGCCCGAGGCCTCCCCGTTGTTAGTGCCATCTCCTGCAACATTACCCTCTCCCCCCCGCACCTCCCCTCCTCACACATACGCCATAAATATATTAATGAGGTCGCGGTCCTCAGGTTTTCAAAACAGCCCCGGGCAGGACTAATGTCTCTGACCAATAACTTTATCCTTCCTCCTTTCCTTCTTCTTGCTCTTCCTCTTCCTCGTCTCACTTACGGGTTCTAAGAACCTCCGTTGGCTGCTGAGGAATGTTCAAGTTCTAAGGGGTGACCACGAACATTAAAGCAAAAAAAACCTATGATTTTGTGGTTTCCTCGAAGACACAGAGCTTTAGTTAACCTACAGAAACCTGTGTCTAACATTCTTAACTTCTAAACTGATATCTATCTATCTATCTATCTATATATCTATATATATATATATATATATATATATATATATATATATATATATATATATATATATACCAGACTCTGTCTACAATTACTACCATGCGAGCAAGAAGTAATCTCCGACAAGGCTGTTTCACCGTCAATGGAGAGAAAGGAGTACAGTCTCGGCCAAGACCCTCTCACTCCAAAGGAGTCCATTATTTCCCTGCTCCTGCGTAGAGTGGAGCCCGGAACCTGCACAAAGCTCCATAAGAAGGGTTGGGAGGCATGGGGGTTGCATGCAGATGCATGTAAATATGCACACCCACACAAACATGCGAAGACAATACTCTCTCTCTCTCTCTCTCTCTCTCTCTCTCTCTCTCTCTCTCTCTCTCACACACACACACACACACACACACACATATATATATATATATATATATATATATATATATATATATATATATATATATATATATATATATATATATATATATATATATTAGTATCACCAGGAGAACAGGAAACCAAGGCACTAGTACACTTGAGGCAAATGGAAGCCTGGGTCTCATTTGCTGCAAGTGGCCTGATCCATTGTCTTTTTTTTCTTTTTCTTTTGTTTTATCTTTTTTATCCTTGACTGTTAATACGAGTTTATAAAATCCTTTTCTCTCGCAGTTGGTGTTATGATTGAAGCGGATCAAGTCAAATGGTGGAACGAATTATTAAAGCCGTGTGTGTGTGTGTGTGTGTGTGTGTGTGTGTGTGTGTGTGTGTGTGTGTGTGTGGAAGGGTGGGTGGGGAGAGAGAGAAAGAGGGTTGTGAGAACCGTATCAACATTAAGTTATCATGCTGGCCTGATGGAAGCAGAGCAGAGCTTGTGTTTCTGACTAATCTGGAGTAGTGGACGAATTCCTGAATGTCATAATGTCGGCCCAAACAATAAAGGCAATGAATAAACCAATAAATGAGATCTATCATACAATAGGTTCATACAAAGAAGGCAATGAATAAATCAATAAATGAGATCTACACACCATACAGTAGGTTCACGCAATGAATAAATCAGTTAATGAGATCATATCTAATAACGTAGGGTCATATAATAAAGGCGATCAATTAATCAATAAATGAGATCAATATATCAAAATGCAGGTTCATAGAGTGAGGGCAATGAATGGAGAAATGAATGAGATCCCACCTGTCATTCCGGAGGCCCCCTACAATGGAAAGGATGAAGAATAATCTGAGTCTGTGACATAAACGTCTGCATTCATTTCCCGAGTCACGTCAGTATCCCAGCATTCAACCTGGGACACCAGTTCCCTCCCACTCGTGAATCTGTCTCCGATGTCTTCAGTAATGTGTTACTCACGGCCCGGGTTTTGCAGGAATATGGCATCAGTCTTCCTCGCTTTGATTTCTCTGTTGGACTTTAAAAGAGCACGACGGAAAGATCTTTTAAGAACAGGGGCACGACTACCGAGCACGAGGGTGCGATCCTCGTGAAAGAAGGTACGACCCTTGGACACGACGGTTACGATCCTTAATCATTATGGTACGACCCTTCACCACGGTACGACAATGGAGCACGAGGGTACGATCCTAATGAACAGAGGTACGAACTTTTGAGAACGACAGTACGACCCTATGAGCACGAAGATACCGTCCCTCAGAAAGAAGGTACGACCCTTAGGTATGATGACGAGGACTTCAACCTAACTAACCCGAACCATCAACCTACGGGTCGAGTCGTCCTACTCACGAGTCCCACCGTCGTGCTCATGGGTCGTACCGTTACAACCAAGTGGCTAATTAGTATATATGTTTTCATTACCATCTTCACCAAAGCGCAATGACCTTACTCAACCGATCCTCAAACAATAATCAAATAAACAAACACACAAAAATAAAGAATAAAAATCTAATACAAAATAACAAACAAGTCAGGAAGTAGTGCCTGTAAAACTACATTTTCACATTTTTTTTTGATCGGTCAGCTGTAAAATAAATTCCTATAAGCCAATACAGTATCTTTCTATCCTCTCTCTAACTCCCTTCCGCTATCTGTTAAGATATAACTGTGAGAATGAATTCCAATTCAGCGAGGCCGGTTTCTCAACCGTGGAACTCTACTTCCCAAATAAAGTATAAGTGATCGGCTCAAGTATACGTGAGGTGGTTGAAAGTGTGTGTAATTATCTATCTCCCTGAGGGTGTGTGTGTGTGTGTGTGTGTGTGTGTGTGTGTGTGTGTGTGTGTGTGTGTTACACTTGTGGGGAGGGCCTCCCGTCTATTGAACATCCTCTGCTTTCGTACAACGTTTGTATTCTGTCCGCACTTACTGCATTGCTGTTCGGTTTATTCCTATCTTCCACCACTGCCATACTTGAAATGGACCTCTTGACATCATTCTTAACAACCTGCTTGCTTGCTTGCTTTCATGCTATGTTCTCTGGTTATTCTAACCCTACAGCTATCGAAGAACGTGAGAAGCTTACTCTGGTTCTGGTCTTACGTAGGATGTGAAGAACTTGCTGAATATTCCCTTCTCCAGATACCTGAATGCTATTCAAATATTTACCAGCAGACAGGTTGTCTACTATACCATTCACCTAATGGTGGACTCAGACGACAGGTTTAGGAACGATATATCAGCTCCAATGCCCCTCTCACACACAGATACCTGCAGCTTAATTCCCGCTATACAATATTCATATGAAGGCCTTCTTTCCAATACGTGTTTGTACGTTTGTGTGTTAACCTATTCATCGACTAGTACCAAAGAGGAGGATGAACAGCTGGGTTCGCTGTTAGCCGGCTACCGCGTCCAGGACTCGAACCCGGCCCCGTTACATTCGCGGGTTACAACATCAACCCTTGCATAAGGGAGTCTTCTGTTTGTGTTTGTTTGTTGTGTGTGTGTGTGTGTGTGTGTGTGTGTGTGTGTGTGTGTGTGTGTGTGTGTGTGTGTGTGTGTGTATTTTCGCAGGCTGGAATGCCCAGCCTGGATATACAAGTCTTGCATTTAATAATGACTTCAGACTTAATGATGCCACTTCTATTCTTACTGCAGCAGCTTTTACCATCACGAATGCAGCACATTATGCAGCCTAACACCAATCGTTAGCATTCACATCTTGGTTAAAATTCTACACCAATATAGCCCTTTGAAAAAAAAAAAACCCACATCGGTTGAAAAGATATCTAGTATGGAATTAAATTCTGGGTGATACTTCCTCTCTCTCTCTCTCTCTATATATATCTCTCTCTCTCTATATATATATATATATATATATATATATATATATATATATATATATATATATATAATCTTGTAGCTATCCTCGTATGAAAAAATATATATCCTATACAAAGTATTCACGACTTTATTGTCAACAACGTTTCTGTTTATATTTGGGGGAAAAATGAGGCTAATGAAGTTACTATGTAAACTGTTTGCAACGTAATGTGTATACCATTACTATGTAAACTATTCCCATCAACGTAATGCCATGGACGGTGCCAGCAATTATACCTCAAATACCTCAGCATGGGACATTTGCTCGGTGTTCGCTTTTGTACGTAAATCCCAGTTATTACCTAATTTTTCCTTCGTTCATTTTGTCAGTAACACAAAAGAGCTTTTTTTTTTATCTATCCAATTCTTTCATTTCATCAGTAACAGAGTTTCTTTTTTCAACTACCCGAGTCTGGTTCCAACGCTATGCAACACATTTTTGGACCAATGGCAGAGGACAACAACACTCCTAGTACTACTACTAATACTACTACTACTACTAATGATAATAATCATAATAATAATAATGATAATAATAATAATAATAATAATAATAATAATAACAACAATAATCACAATAATAATAATAACAATAATAATAATAATAATAATAATAATAATAATAATAATAATAATAATAACAATAACAAAAAGGATTGGTAACTGTCCTGAAGCCATGTATTTATCATCAAAATTCTAATACTTTAATACAACGATCCGAACCCTTAGCACAACGCGTACGACCCTTGAGCACGATGGTACGACCCTCAACCACGATAGCACGACCCTTGGGTGTGATGAGGGTCTGGCCTTTGACCTGACTACCCTTATGGGTCAGGGCAAAGTCCAGGCCATCATACCTAAGGGTCGGTACCGTCGTGTTCCAAGGGTAAAGATTTACAACTTCCAGTTAAAATCACATTTCCATTAAAACTTTATTAAAATACAAAAGGCCCCCCGAGCGAAAAAGCTGAAGGCTTTGAATGAAAAAGGAAAAACTCCATCAAGCTTCGGTGATGAAGGAGCTAAGAGGGACATAACCCACACTAAATTTAGAATATGAACAAAAATAAATGAGATTTAAAAAACAGTTTTAAGTTTTTTGGGGGGAAGGTGTTCGGCGACTTCGGTAAAACTGTGTTCGTTTGTAATTCCCAGTGACTTCTTACTCTGAATTACCGAAACAAATCAAATACATAAAGGGAGTAAGGCAAGGAAAAACTGTGAGGCTTCCATAGCGAGTGACGACATTGCTTCTAGCACTGACATATGCCATTGGCTAATACAATGATTTACACCATCGACAACTACACTGACTTAAGTCATTGGCTCCTATACTAATCTCTACCACTGACTACTGCAATGACTTTGGTCATTGGCTCCTACACTGACTTACGCGTGTCACTGATTTACATAACTGGCTCCTGCAGGGATTTGCGTCACTGTATTTGCGTCAAAGGCTCCCATATCAAATTACGTCACTGGCTCCTTCAATGATCTACGTCATTAGCTCCTACACTGACTCACGTCATCGGCTCCTACACAGACATAACGTCACTGGTCCCCTACAATGACCACGTCGCTGAACTGCACAGTGAACGTCATTAACATGCCTGAATAACGGGCACATCTGAAACACATACCTGAACTTCATCGTTAGCTATACTGGCTAGTATTCTCTCTCTCTCTCTCTCTCTCTCTCTCTCTCTCTCTCTCTCTCTCTCTCTCTCTCTCTCTCTCTCTCTCTCTCTCGCCGCCTTCTTTGACGGAAAACAACTTCTGTCTACCCCGTACAATCTACACATAACATGCACTCTACCTCTCCCCTACTCATTAACTAAACACATAATTCCCGTCATACGTCTTTCAAAAGTTACACAGCAGAAATTCATTAGAGGAAGGTCCACTTGTAATGCGCCAAGTATTCCATTTTCTTCAAAGGGGATAATGAGGATTCACCAATTCTCTGTCGAACTAAACGCCGACCTGGAACTTATGAAAAGTGGCATTCGACGCTGCTTTTATGAAAGAGGCATCAGAGGAATTGGTAAGGCAGCAGCAGCAACAGTTATGACCTGATGAATCGTTTTGCATCTGAGCGAAACGAGGTGGCTTCAGGCGAGAGAAACTGGAAGGTTCAGACAACGTGATGAATAGAGACTGGAAAGTCCAGCCGATTTGTTCAACAGACTCTTCAGCGAGAGACTGAAAGGCCCTGACGACGCGCTCAAAGGACGCAACGACAAAAGAGGATACTGGAAGGTCCAAATGATGTGTTCAAACGAGTCCACAGCGAGAGACTGGAAGGCCCAGACGACATGTTCAAGAGATACTACACTACAGCGAGAGGCTCCAAGGTCAACAAAGCGAGAGACACTGGAAGGTCCAACCGACGTGCACAATCGAGTCACCAACGGGAGACTGGAAGGTCTACAGACAATATAATCCAGCATCTACGACGAAATAAACTGGATGGGTTAGAGAAAACGTGGTGCGAGAAGAAAAAGAAAAAGAAAATGTATAGAGCAAGCATCCTTGATGGTTCCTCCTAACCCCTCCGCCCCCCAAACATCGTAGGAATTTAAGCCATCCTCTAACTAACCACAGCCGTTTGGCCCTCAGAGTATGATCACACATGTTCCACTTGGGATTCAGCCCCAGCGGTCACGTGACCGGAATACCTCCTCCTCCTCCTCCTCCTCCTCCTCAGCCCTTGGGAACGATGCTCCGAGACCTGGCGAACCCAACCAATACACCAACATTGGAATACACTTTTGATTCACCTGCTCGAGTGTGGCTCTGGGAGGGGACTCGGGGGTCGGGGTAGAACACGAGACTAACCAAGCGGGAACGGAAAGCGACACATTTCCATAAAATAATCAGCAACCACGCACACTTGTTGCATCATTCAACACTACGGTATAATGGAGTTATACCTGGAGTCACACAAGAGAGACGGCTCCATCTGAAAGATAAAGGTTTCGCGGGGTTTGGCGGGCGTTCAGTGCACGAGCAAATATATACATGTGTGTATCTTGAACAGATGAGAAAAATTGGTAATTTGATCATAGAATAATAATAATAATAATAACAACATACACTATTACTACTTCTCCTGTTACTGCTACTTCTACTACTCCCACTAATAATAAAAGTAACAATAATAACTATAATAATAAAAATGATAATATCAATGATTAACACTACGTGCTACTCTTACTGCTACTATTACTGCTACTACTACTACTACTACTACTACGATCTACTGCTGCTACCACTAATAATAACAATAATAATCATAATCATAATAATAATAATAATAATAATAATAATAATAATAATATTAATAACTAATAATGATTATAATAATAATAATAATAATAATAATAATAATAATAATAATAATAATAATAATAATAATAACAACAACGACTTACATCTAAAGACCTCCCTCCCCTCAACCTCTCACCGGATTACATTTCCAACTGAATTTACTTGATATTCACGTCTAGCCCTATTACTCTGCAACAGGTGTGTGGGGCCAATGGTGGTGGTGTGAGCACTGAAGCTCCCAAACCCAAACTCGGGCCAGCCACTAAAACCTACATTTTCCACCCTACACACACACACACACACACACACACACACACACACACACACACAACACACACACACAAGGAAGGAGCCACGATAAGTCGGGAGATTTTCGTGTGTTGGAGGACAAAGAAACCACAAAATCTGACACGCGATGATTCTGTATTAGCTTTTTCCCTGTATCTTTGTGGTGGAAAAAGTTTTTTTTCTTTTCTTCCTACCGTTTGTCTCCACCGTCATTTTCTGCAGTGTTATACATGCCTTCACCATCTTTGGTACTGTGCTTTTTACATGCTTGAGCCATTTTCTGAAGTGCTTGGCGTGCTTTAATAATTCTATGTAATGTAAGGTACACACATTATACCTAAGACAATAATTTTCCTGTGTTAAATATGGAGAAAAAAGTAATGGTATCCGCAACTGTGATGATACAGTATAATAATTATACTTATTAAATACCGCCACACTTTCTAAAGGTCAGACAATAACGCCCGATACTTTTATATAAAAAAGAAATAATGTTCGACACAGCCACTGTTCCAGTCTTACATTAACGCTGACTCGTAGAGAAACCAAGTGTGGTAAAGGCCGGCGGGAGTGACCCATGGGCCCGGTGAGGGTTGAGGATATACTCGCTAAGGTTAACACAATAATAATTATTGGATGTGGTCGAGAAATGTCCGCTTTCAAATATTACTTTATGTATTTCAAAACTGATTTTTCTTTTTCTATTTTTCATTGAGGGTTTCGTTTGATTTACCAGACTGTGTCTATTTCCATGCGTGATTTCCCTAAGAATATAATCAGTGTTCCCAGACCCCGCCAGCACTTGGTAACATCGCGAGCGAGACGTCATCTTCGAAGCTGATGGAGAACCCTCCCGCGCCAAAGGGATTCCACGCTAACCTGCTCCCTCGTGGAGCGGAGCTTCTGAAATGACGGCCGCAGCCTCATACAGAAGGTCTTGGGGTGGTAGAACTAAGATAGGATACATTTATAAGCTTTAACACAACTGACCCTCAGATGCTGGTATAACTTGTGATTTTCTTTATGCTTAATCAATTGAGCACGACAACATGGTACAACGGTACAACCCCTGAGCACGAAAGCACGGCACAACCCCTGAGCACGACAGCACAGCACAACGGTACAACCCCCTGAGCACAACAGCACGGCACAACCCCTGAGCACAACAGCACGGCACAACCCCTGAGCACAACAGCACGGCACAACCCCTGAGCACGACAGCATCGCACGACTATACGACCCCAGAGCACAAAAGTATGACCCATGGGTATCAAAGCTTATAATCCGACTCCATCATGTCCATCACACCAGAGTCGGAACCCTACCCCCAAAGATCATACCGATCATACGAGAAGAAAAAAATCCCCGTGCAACAACAATACAAGGCCATATTTTCCTCAAAGCTATCAGTAAACTTCCCGAGACTAATATATATACAGAACAGTGAAACAAACTCGGGCCATTAATCTGTGCGTCGGATACGGCTTACGTGGGCCAAAGAGTGGCCCGGCCCGGCCCACGAAGGAATGAGCTCTTCCGCGGGCCAGTGATCTTAGACACACACAATAACCGGAGCGATCATAAAGGATCTTAGGTTATCACCATCGGCATGTAAAGGACGTGTCAGTACAACCTAGGGATTGTTAGAGCTTTGAATACACTTATACACTTACCTTGCCACCAACAAGCTCTTACCTCATGGCCGACATGAACTCATCACTGTCACTCACCTGTGTAGGGGGAAAAAAGAAATATCTCGGAAAGCAAAAATGGGTATGTTTGAGGGAATAGTGGTTCCAACAATGCTGTATGGTTGCGAGGCGTGGGCTATGGATAGAGTTGTGCGCAGGAGGATGGATGTGCTGGAAATGAGATGTTTGAGGACAATGTGTGGTGTGAGGTGGTTTGATCGAGTAAGTAACGTAAGGGTGAGAGAGATGTGTGGAAATAAAAAGAGCGTGGTCGAGAGAGCAGAAGAGGGTGTTTTGAAATGGTTTGGGCACATGGAGAGAATGAGTGAGGAGAGATTGACCAAGAGGATATATGTGTCGGAGGTGGAGGGAACGAGGAGAAGAGGGAGACCAAATTGGAGGTGGAAAGATGGAGTGAAAAAGATTTTGTGTGATCGGGGCCTGAACATGCAGGAGGGTGAAAGGAGGGCAAGAAATAGAGTGAATTGGAGTCATGTGGTATACAGGGGTTGACGTGCTGTCAGTGGATTGAAGCAAGGCATGTGAAGCGTCTGGGGTAAACCATGGAAAGCTGTGTAGGTATGTATATTTGCGTGTCTGGACGTGTGTATGTACATGTGTATGGGGGGGGGGGGTTGGGCCATTTCTTTCGTCTGTTTCCTTGCGCTACCTCGCAAACGCGGGAGACAGCGACACAGTATCAAAAAAAAAAAAAAAAATATATATATATATATATATATATATATATATATATATATATATATATATATATATATATATATATATATATATATATATATATATGACTTAACTATGGTTTTACATTCTACATAATGACAAACACATGCGGTATAATGCATAATGAATAATGCTTTGTACTGCGA
Organism: Panulirus ornatus; assembly: GCF_036320965.1. NCBI lineage: Eukaryota > Metazoa > Arthropoda > Malacostraca > Decapoda > Palinuridae > Panulirus > Panulirus ornatus. Next base: position 2,078,146 of record NC_092264.1, read on the forward strand.
CAAAAGACAAAGATGAAAGAAAAGGTTGGGGGGGGGGGGGGGGGTTAAGCACAAGCCAGGCGGCAGAGCTGAATGTGAGGGACTATTAAGCAAAAATCATTATGTATGAAGACATGATGAAAGGAAAGAAAACGTACCACAGACAGAGATCAAATATGTACCATGAATAATTCTGCAGAGAACGGTAATAATTAACCCAGTCTTTCAGGGGATTATATTGCATGATTACAGACTCGATTCAACTTCTATAACTTACATCCAGCAAGTGTTAATAATCCCCTGATCCCATGTTACGCCTAACTTGAATTATAATGATGTTATATTATTGATGTATGCAACTGTGTGTATACCATTCAAACATTCGTGTGTGTGTGTGTGTGTGTGTGTGTGTGTGTGTGTGTGTGTGTGTGTGTGTGTGTGTGTGTGTATGTGTGATGTACGTAGACCGCCCTGGTGTAGGGGTTAGCGTTCCTGACCATGGCGCATTCACGGGCCGACCAGGAGCGCATAGGTCCGAGTCCGAGTCGGTCCACAGTCAATCCAGCTGTTCATCTACTCATAGAGGTTGGTCGATAAAATGGGTACCTGGCTCAACCAACATAAAATTAGATATGTATATATGTACATACATACTCGCCTGAATGTGCTTACACCGCTGAATCACTGAAAGTAAAGTCTCGTCAAAGAACTCACTTCTAAGGAGTTCACATTTTCCTACTGCTGACAGCTGCGCAGCCAACTCCATCACCCAACCATCGATCCCTCCAACCCTCGCCAATGTCTGCATTATTCATCCCTTCATTCATTAAGTCACCCACACACCTTCATTACTCGGTGGGTCGTTCATTCATTTACCTACATTCACAGACTGTTTTACTGAGCAACACAGTCCTTCCTCCTCCCCACACACGCCCGATCACTCCGGACCCCTTGGCACGAATGATTTACATTTAATTTCGCTCATTCATCACCCCCAGCCAATGCTTTACGTCCTAATTCACTCATTCATCCCCCAGCCAATGCTTTACGTCCTAATTCACTCACTCATCCCCCCAGCCAATGCTTTACGTCCTAATTCACTCATTCATCCCCCAGCCAATGCTTTACGTCCTAATTCACTCACTCATCCCCCCAGCCAATGCTTTACGTCCTAATTCACTCACTCATCCCCCCAGCCAATGCTTTACGTCCTAATTCACTCACTCATCCCCCCAGCCAATGCTTTATGTCCTAATTCACTCACTCATCCCCCAGCCAATGCTTTACGTCCTAATTCACTCACTCATCCCCCAGCCAATGCTTTACGTCCTAATTCACTCACTCATCCCCCCAGCCAATGTTTTACGTCCTAATTCACTCACTCATCCCCCCAGCCAATGCTTTATGTCCTAATTCACTCATTCATCCCCCAGCCAATGCTTTACGTCCTAATTCACTCACTCATCCCCCCAGCCAATGTTTTACGTCCTAATTCACTCACTCATCCCCCCAGCCAATGCTTTACGTCCTAATTCACTCACTCATCCCCCCAGCCAATGTTTTACGTCCTAATTCACTCACTCATCCCCCCAGCCAATGCTTTACGTCCTAATTCACTCACTCATCCCCCCAGCCAATGCTTTACGTCCTAATTCACTCACTCATCCCCCCAGCCAATGTTTTACGTCCTAATTCACTCACTCATCCCCCCAGCCAATGCTTTACGTCCTAATTCACTCACTCATCCCCCCAGCCAATGTTTTACGTCCTAATTCACTCACTCATCCCCCCAGCCAATGCTTTACGTCCTAATTCACTCACTCATCCCCCCAGCCAATGCTTTACGTCCTAATTCACTCACTCATCCCCCCAGCCAATGTTTTACGTCCTAATTCACTCACTCATCCCCCCAGCCAATGCTTTACGTCCTAATTCACTCACTCATCCCCCCAGCCAATGTTTTACGTCCTAATTCACTCACTCATCCCCCCAGCCAATGCTTTACGTCCTAATTCACTCACTCATCCCCCCAGCCAATGCTTTACGTCCTAATTCACTCACTCATCCCCCCAGCCAATGTTTTACGTCCTAATTCACTCACTCATCCCCCCAGCCAATGCTTTACGTCCTAATTCACTCACTCATCCCCCCAGCCAATGTTTTACGTCCTAATTCACTCACTCATCCCCCCAGCCAATGCTTTACGTCCTAATTCACTCACTCATTCCCCCCAGCCAACTCACTTCACTTGTCAATCGTCCGTTCATTCGGCAGCTGGCTTATCCCGCCTCTCACTTCTCTCCGGCATTCATCATTCATGAGCCATCAACAAACTCGCATATCTTTGCAACCGTTTCCAACAAACAGTTGGACATTCCGGGTCTTCAGCTGCAACAGCATCAACCAAATACTCTTAGTGACACACACACACACACACACACACACACACACACACACACACACACACACACACATATAAAAGGGAAAAAAATACAATCAATTAATCATCCTTTAAAAAAAAATATTATATATCCTGAGCAACGCAAACATCAGACTTGGCAAATATCACTTTAAGATTTAATTTCCATGACTTTTCTTATTGGGGAAAAAAGTTCCAAATTACTCCAGTCGTAATTCTCCCTCCCCTCCCCCTCTAAAAAATAAAAAAAACACCCCTGCCAAATTCTAATATCCCATTCAAAAAGAATATCTCTGCCAGCACACCACTGCATCTAAAAACAGAATAATTTTAACTATGCAAATTGGATCTTTAATTAAAAAAGGTTTCATTACGCATATGGAAGCTTCGTATCACAGATATGCAAATCAGTCAATACTCTGTGGCCAAATAAGAGGAACGCGGCCGCGCTCGACCGGTGCGGAGGGCCAAGCAGGAGGGAACAAACACCAGATACCCCCAGTAATTCTCTCTCTCTCTCTCTCTCTCTCTCTCTCTCTCTCTCTCTCTCTCTCTCTCTCTCTCTCTCTCTCTCTCTCTCTCACACCTGATGCATGGTGGGGAAACAGGAGACCCAGCCGTCACAACACATGTACTGGGAACTCGGCAAGCGGTTGCGCTCCCACACTAGATACATCGTGCTTCAGGCAAGCAGATGGAAGGGTGGTGCAGGAGAGAGCAGGCACATCAGCTGCAACAAAACTCACAGGCGCAGAGACACACTATGCAAAACATGTGATGCAATATGTTCTGACAGGCAGACAAACCCACACTTTAGATGCTCAAAGACGCTAACAGACATACAGACATCACATTTCAGATGCACCAAGACCCAGACAGATATAAAGACACCATACTTCAGATGCACACAAGACCCAGACAGACATAAAGACACCATACTTTAGCTGCACACAAGACCCAGACAAAAGAGACAAGACTCGCACCGCAGATGCACCAGAAGCCTGACAGGCAAACAGACGCCACACTTTAGACGCACTTCCCAACCAGAACAGTGAGGGCCTTTGCCCAGGGTTCACAATTTCAGGGGAGCCTGAGCATATGAAAATGGCTGAGGACAGGAGAGAGCCTCGCTGCGCCCTCAGAGGTATCCGAGCCTGTGAATGCCAGTGAGTTATCCTGTATTTTGCTACTTCCGAGGTGGAGCATGTTATGTCTCCTGCCCAACAAGTGGATGTTCAGCATTTGAAACATGGGAGGTCACCGATGAGAGGCAATAATGACAGGTGAACGTCAATATTCATTAGTGACCAGCAATATCTACGAGTGAAAGACAGTATTCACCAGTAAACGGCGTTATTAACGAGTAAAGGGCAATACTCACAAGTGAAGGGCATTATTCCCGGTGAAAGTCAATACTCAGCAGCCAAAAGCAGCATTCACCAGTGAAGGGAATATTCACCAGTCAAAGACCATATTCACCAATGAAAGACAATACTCACCAGAGAAAGGCAGTGTTCACCAAAGGCAATATTCATCAGTGAAAGGCAATATTCACCAATGAAAGGCAATATTCACCTGTCAAAGGCAATATTTACCAGTCAAAGTCAGCATTCGCCGAGTCTACCTCACCTCCAACACAAATACAAGTAATCTAGAATTGAACAGAAACAAACACACGCTTCTTAAAAGAAAGGAAAAAAAAGAATGAACACAATCAATTCCACTAATTTAGGTCTCCTATCTTTTTTAAGCGTCACTTTAAAATTCATGACATATTTAAGTATTCATATGCTATACGTATGCACGTATTACTTTGAATCAGTTTTCTCTCTCTTTGTTTCATATTAAAAATCACTCCATTTGCACGGAACAGATGACATTGGAAGGATTTATTACATGAGTGGAACTTGTCCGAAAAAAAAAAAGGTGCTACAAACGTCAGTATTACTTTTACATTTATGCTGAGAACGACAGGGGCAACAGAATGTGCCAAAGCATGAGCTATATCTACCTTTATTCATCTATGAATGCCCCGGGATCTAGGACCCCTTTTCCATGAGCTCCTCCAGCTCCAAGCCTGCGCTGCTTTCGGCAGCAGGGAAATGATGTACGCCTTTGTAGTAAGAAGTTCTTTGAGAAGACTTCTTCCGATTATACGGCCTTCCTAAACGCTCATGGTATGATTTCATACAGGAAGAGACCGGTTACAGATATATATATATATATATATATATATATATATATATATATATATATATATATATATATATATATATATATATATATATATCCCAGCCTACGCTCGGTATCTATTTCCCGTCCAGCCTAGAGAGGACGACAGACATCTGGGTTGCGTGCAGGCTGACTCCCACACCCAAGATTCGAACTCAAGCCAGTAAAAGAAACGACATGGCTTGGCTGCTATCAATGAGCAATTTCCCTTCCAATTAGGTTTACCAATCATGACAATAATCACTTGCGGATCAATCTATGTACCGAGAAGCGTTCTAAAAGATTAGATTTCTCCACGATATTACACAATATCATGTCATGATAATAATAATAAATGTGACACACACACACACACACACACACACACACACACACACACACACACACACACACACACAAACACACACACACACACCACACACACACACACACATGGGGTCCTGGCTCCACTCACTTTTGGAACACCTTAATGATATTGACTCGAGTCCCATCGGGGTCCACCTCCCAAACAATTACAGTTTATTAAACTCTCGGGGCCAGGACAAAGGTGGAAGGGGGGAGTGAAGGGGGTCTTGGCCCCCCGTCTCTTGCTCCATGTCTCATTCTGTCTTGTCTATTGTGACTCTTGTTTCGTTCCGTCTTCTGTGGCACTGCTTCATTCCGTCTTCTGTGTCACTGTCTCATTCCGTCTTCTGTGTCACTGTCTCATTCCGTCTTCTGTGTCACTGTCTCATTCCGTCTCCTGTGTCAATGCCTCATTCCGTATCCTGTGTCATTGCCTCATTCCGTCTTCTGTGCCACTGCCTCATTCCGTCTTCTGTGGCACTGTTTTATTCCGTCTTGCCTATTGAGACACGCTCTTGTTCCATGTCAATCGTCTCGTCCTCTTCTTTCTATTGTTTAACGGTCTCTTGTTGTTGCTTCCCGTCTCATTCTGGCTTGAGATCTCCTGTCTGACTGTCTCTTGTTGTCGCTTCCCGTCTCATTCTGGCGTGAGATCTCCTGTCTGACTGTCTCTCGTCGTCCCTTCCCGTCCTTGTCCTTTCTTGTGGCCTCCTGTCAGTCTGTCTGACTGCAGTAGCAGCAGACGACGGTGCTGACCTGCTCCTTCCAGCTTAGTTTAACATATAAAGCTGCTTGGCGGACCGACGTCATGGAAAACGGAGAGGGCCGCTTGAAGAGAGGCGATAGCAGGAGGGTTAATAAGGCGGAAAGCTTTTTGACTCTACCGTGGCTATGAGAGAGATAAAGAGGGAGCCACCTCAGATATGAGAGTAGTAGCGGCACTCCGTAGTGGAACTAATGCCCTTCCACTCTCTCTAATATGGAATATCCGGAAATTTTGGTCGAACACGTTCTGGAAATCAAATCAGATCAATTCTGCTCACAGCCAAACAACCCTATCATAAATCAAATCCCCACTTATAATGTTTTTTCGTTAATTCTACAACTAAGTTTGGATCACACACACACACACACACACACACACACACACACACACACACACACACACATATACGGACAAAGGCAAAAGATTCTTTTTTCTCTCTCTCTGTTAAGGGTATCTTTACACTTACGGGTATTAACACTTGCCATGAGCCATATTGGTTATATATGAGGAACATACTGGAGCATATTCCGACAAATAAAAATGCCAACTTGAAACTTAAATCATATCAATGGAGAGACTATAATTACCTACAAGGTAAGACCGGATATGCCCCTGTTTACTGTATAGGTAGAGAATAAAAAAGATAGATAAAGCACATACGATGCACCCAACTAAGCCAATTATACTATCATGTATATTTTAAGGTTTCCATTCCTGTGTTTCATTGTCTACGATTATATCTAAGGTTTCCATTCCTGTAATCCACTGTCTACGATTACTTGAGGTTCTGGAACCGACTCTTTTTACCTGTCAAACTCTGAAGCCCGAATGTTTATCTGTGAAGCTCCGGAAACCAAGAAGATCCGGAACTCACTCTGTATCTGTGAGGCTCCAGAACTCAAATATTTACCTGTAAAGCTTCGGGAATCGAACTTTTATCTCTAAATGACCAAAACAGACATTACTGATATATGTGAAGCCGCGGGAAAACTATTCTGAACCTTTGAAATGAGTCTAGGCGACTAAATCTATGACGTACCCCGACTACAACCCGCACGAACAGAGTTAGGGCCTGGAGGAAAGAGGCTAATTAGTTATGCTCAAGGGGATTAATTAGTTATGCTCAAGGGGATTAATTAGTTATGCTCAAGGGGATTAATTAGTTATGTTCAAGGGGATTAATCACGTATAGTCAGAGGAATTAATCAGTTATGCTCAGGGGGATTCATTTTTAACACTAACACGATCCTAACCCGCTGCAAATCCTTCGCTCCTGTATTACCTTCAAAAAAAAAAGATGGAACAGAGGATGGAGCCAAGTGAGGATCTATTTCCTCTCAGGCTAAGTCATCTATTCTTGACGCTACCTCGTTTACGCACGAAACAGCGATCACTTTTGATCAAAAAAAAAAAAAAAATAAAATAAATCATTAAAATCACCTACAGTACATCACTCCTCACATTATCATCATCATTATAATTAACTAGCAGGCCAGCCTAATCATTACCTCGGGCCGGGCTGCTCCATGCTCACCCACATTCAGTAATAATTATCGCCGGCGTATTTTTTTTTCTCTCTCTCTGGGGAAGCTTATGCGAAAATTAGAGCACAGGTGACGTCGGTAAGGCCATGTTACTGAATAAAGGCTAGAATAATTAGCACATAAATATTAATAATAAGAACAATGCTGACGACACTAATAATAATATCAATAATAATAACAACAACAACAATAATAATAATAATAATAATAATAATAATAATAATAATAATGATGATGAATGATAATAATAATAACTAATCAATAACAATAATAGCAATAATAATAATAATAATAATAATAATAATAATAATAATAATAATAACAATAATAATAATAACAACAATAAATGCATTTAATATCAATGCTAACAATAATAATAATAATAATAATAATAATAATAATAATAATAATAATAATAATAACAATAATAAATGCATTTAATATCAATAATAACAATAAATGCATTTAATATCAATGCTAACAATAATAACAATAATAATAATAATAATAATAATAATAATAATAATAATAATAATGATAATAATAATAATAGTAATAATTCTCAATCATTTGTGTCCGAGTATGGCAACATACCATCAAACAACGCCCCCCCCCAAAAAAAACACGTCCGTGTGCACGTGTGTCGAGTGCCGTGCACAGAGCGTGTTCATTCGCCAGACCATCACGCGCGCCGTCCCGGGTTAACCTATTAGGCAGACGCCCTTCATGATGATATTCCAACTAGCAGCCCTTCCCATATATTACCACTCTTTTTTTAAAGATTCTCTCTCTCTCTCTCTCTCTCTCTCTCTCTCTCTCTCTCTCTCTCTCTCTCTCTCTCTCTCTCTCTCTCTCTCTCTCTCTCATACACTATAACGAGTTGTTACACAGAGCGAAAGGAAGAACTGAAAATGGAAGGTCTCAAAATGACAGACAAATTGATAGACAGACACACATACACACACACACACACACAGACAGCCAGACAGACAAACAGATTCAAGATTATTATGAATATCTGTTCTAAAACAAACCCCATATGACTTTCATTTCCTTAACAAGCATCATATGACAACTGTGTCACAATGACTATGGAAAACATGACCAAAAAAGTTACTTGAAGTCCAATATCAACGACTGATAGATACGACAATACCTTTGCCATTATTCACAATTCTTCATCAAAACTGGACAAAGATAAACGGGTTAAGAAATCCTCATGGCAAACCATAACTAGTGAAAACTCCCTTAAGATACAATCATTTTATTACTAAAGAATTACACACAGCAACAGACCATCGGGCTTTTATCATGGCTACAGTGTGCTTACGACTGAGTACTTAGAATTATTAGGTACCCATCAAGGACTCCCACAACACGATTAACTCGGTCAAGAACTACCAATCAGATAAGTCTGAGAAGACACTTAACAAATACTTCGCTTCAAGTCCAAGACTGACATCATTCGCACGAGGTAAGATGAAAAGTCTTGAGATATTTCTCATTAAAAGTCATTTGTCTGTCTGCTTCTTAGTCTTACCACTGAACTGTGCCCTCTCTCCTCTTCCACCACCACCCACAACCAGACTCGAGAGAACCCGACAGTCTGCTGCTGTTGGAATCCCCTTGTATTCACCTCTAATGCGGGAGTTGTATGTCAAGCAATTTCTCAGTGTCCTGCTGAGGAGCACATTCGCTACAGACGCGTATGTGCTGGGTTAAGAAGACTAACAGACACACCCGAAACGCGGAGGCAGACAGCAGACAGACATAGAAACAACCTACATGTACACAATAATTTTCACACGATCACCTCATTACTGTGTCCGAATATCCATTTGCAAAACTCGGCGAATACAAGGACATTCGGTCTGAGACTATAAAAATCTCGGCGAATATTTGGATATTCGGTATGAGGCTGCGGAAACCACGGCGAATGTTACGATAGTCATTCTGAAGCTGTAAACTCGCTGTGAATATCTGGGTATTCGATTGGAAGCTAAGTATCAGATGAATACTAGAATACTCGGTATGAGGCTATAAAATTTCAGGGACCACTTGGATATTCAGTGAAAACAAAATCGATGAAAGGCTCTCAGAACCCTGCAAATATTGGGATATTCAGTCAAAGGCTACAAAAATCTCTGTGAATATTAGGACAATCAGTCTGAGATAATGAAAAGATCTACACTGTACTTCATCACACTAGCTAGCTCTCTGCTGTCCATATGACCATTACATATATATATATATATATATATATATATATATATATATATATATATATATATATATATATATATAAGTACGTGTTCATCCGCTTTACGTATTTTGGGTTAAAACATCGAAAACAACAAGCTCACCGTACGGAAATTAATTATTATGACGATTAAGCCATCGCCAGGTAACAATAAATCAACAGTTTTTCTCATGTGAAAAATAACAAATGAACCGTTCATTTGGAAGGTAGGATCACGCGGCACATTATTTCTGACTAAACGCTTCAACTCCTCCAATGTTATCGCTCAACAAACATTTTTAATAGCCAGTCAGTTATCTGTGCAAATCCCCACGACCACTATTATGGGGCTCCTGCAACTGCGTGGCTGAGCTCCACCCAGGTGCAGGGTAAAGTGGAAGGCTACACGAGGAGCGGGATTGGTCCTCGACGGCACCTACACTCCTGTATGTGAGACGATGATATAGCCTTGACGTCCCCCCTCGCACGCGGGATCCGGGAGCACCAATATATTAATAATAATCATCACCTCGGATTCTCGGTCACGAGTGTTTTAATCGAGGGATTTCTCTGTGCCATGAGGCTGCATTTCCTTCCTTTCTTCTCACGAAATGAATCTGAGAACAATTTCCATCATCATTAATGTTTGGGTCTGGCGATGGTCGATTGGCATCTGAAACTGTTCCATCATTTCTACGGCTGTAGAAGCAAGAGAGATACCCTCACTGAACCAGGCCTTGACTTCAGCTAAAAAGAAGAGAAAAACGAGTTAAAAAAATATATGGCTTCCTATTTATTAATGACAAAGCGGAGAAATGGAACAAGTCTTATTTACTTAGTAAAGCCTTACATCGTCCCTCGAGATGATTTATTAAGTGTGGCTTATGCGTGAGGCGCCATGTATGTTATACGTAAGTAGGAAGGGGGAAGGCTCTAAGTAGGTGGAGGAGGAGGAGGAGGAGGAGGGAGCTCTACCCCTTCAGCAGGACGACGGCGCGGCCCTTGAGCAACTAACGGAGTAGCTGAAGCATTTTAATTGGGGAGGGAAAAGTTTCAACGACTACGCTAAGAAATATGTGAATAAATGGATTAAAAAAAGAAATAACCCAGGACTAACAGTGTCTGTTGACCTTACCTTCGGCGAATATGCCAGTTGCTTCCTCCATAAAATCATGGAAGGATGGATCTTACGGACCTTCAAAACATGGGGAATAATAATTATGGCGTGGCTCTTTGAGACTTTCCCGAAACAGAATACTGCTGCGTGCTAACACCACCTGTCAGCGTGGACGAAAACTGTGGATTCAAGAGGCGAGCAAAGATCTTTCACAGCGCCCGCAGTGCCATCTGTAACAACCTAATAACAACTGGGAACGAATGTGAGCCCTAAGTTTGTACTATCTTGAACGCAAGATGGCCAAGATATACTATATTTTACACCCGGAAAACCCGGAAAGGCGCATTTCCTAAACAGCGCTCAAAAATAGTTTCATACCGGCAAGACAAGCATAGCAGACTCAACTATATCTTAACGTTGAAATCACAAGCTAAAGCAAAGAAAATCAGATATTGCCAACAGCCACTAGAAATACTATGAGCTGCTATGTAAAGAAACCTTTTTGTGGGTTCCCGGAGGAATATCTACATTATTAGGAAACTAGCAAGGATGCGGTGGTTAGGTAGGCATACGAGCTGCTGCCTTTAACAGCCTGACTAAACAGAGGAGCAACATAACAGCTGCGGAGGCAGAAGACTACCGGAGCCATCGTAAGGTAATATCTTGCCTATGATGGCATGACCTATGATGGGACTTACTTTAAGGGTTAGATCAGAGGTTAAGCTATCACCCCAAAGAATCGCCGTGACCGAGGTTCTGACCTTCGTTAAGGAGTCGTATCGTCGTGCTCAAAGGTCGCACCGTCGTGTTCATCTGTCGTCCTGGCGTGCTCAAGAATTCTTAGCTTTGTGTTATCAAGACTTTTCAGCAAGAGCGAATCATACTAATTCAACATGAAATGAGACGTATAAATAATCACTATTCTGCTCAACCCATTGCAGGTACTGTGGAAAGAGTGAGTCTGGCGAGGGAAGCTGTGGGGAACTCAACTGCGAAGTGCTGAAGACAAGCGCAAATGATGGACAAATAAGGAGCTTGGCGAGATGAAAACATGAACCAAGAAGGGGACACTGCAGCTACCGGTGTCGTCTTACGGTTGCCCTTGAAAAAATTAAAAAACAAACAGAATATAACGTGTCTTGAAGAATACACCACAGACGGAAATACGAACATAAAAATGAAGAGACTCGTTGGCTTATCACCCTTTAAACAACTACAATGACATCAGCAATACTGTCCAATCTTTCAACCCTTCCCTCTACATCAACCAATCTCCCGAGGTGGAGCTCAAACTACAAAGATTCTGATTGTCTTTTGGTCCAAGGTAGGTAAAGTTCGCACGAAGTTTACATTCCTTAAAACAAAGTCAGTATTCATGCACTTATACATGGTAGCCGCTGAAGGTGAACACCTGGTTTAATAATACAAAAAGTTGACATTCAAATACATGTAGCTGGTGATAAACTGAACAGAATTCTGGGTGGAAGTGCATGGGTAAGACGAGCTTTAATAGAGTCGTTTCAATTACAGATCAAAAAAGAAAATATTAAAAAACGAAGCCGGAAACCCTACTATTCCCGACCAGGTTAAAACGCTATTTCAACATGCAATTAGAGTTAAGTGAGGCCGGGGATAGTTATCTCCAGCACGACCTAATATTATTACAGAAAATGGAGAAGTTCTTTAATTCCCGAGATTCTGACGACCTCCGCGGAGTTCAAGTTACGCGACCCTTTAGCAGGGAGACACGGTGCGGGGGATGGACTCCTGGAGACTCGCTGGAGGGTGAAGCAAGCTGCTGCGATCTGGCCACACTTTTGATGATATGACTGGCCAAGAAGCTTTCCTTAGGTTTATCCACGAAGCCTACAGGATCACCAGAGCGCTCGAGCTCAATCAAGAGCACCTGCTTTGATGTGAGTTTCACCCAGGCACTGCAGATGGTCTTCCAGAGCTGAAAAAATTCCAGTTTTCCAAGGAAAGGATATAGACGTTTATCTACGTGTGATGATTCTGTGTAGTCTGTCAACGTAGACACGATGTAGACCAGAGCCCAAAGAGGAGAATAAGATATAATACTGATGCAGGCGGTGAAACAGGATGTTTCACTTGGCGCAGATGATAAACATTTCCTTACGATTGATGTCGCCTGGTAAGACGCCACGAAACATAAAGGATAACGAGGAATGCGACAAAAACGAGAATGTAGGGTACTACTGCCATCCTTCAAATCATCTCCGAAGATACCCAGTGTCTGAGGAGACCCCAAAGGAAGCCATGGAAGTGGTTACGTTGGCTTGCAAGCCGCGGCCTCCAAGACAGCTTGGTCTTACGACAAGCCAACACAGCTGCTTGGACCCAGCCCGAGCCGCGGGTGAGATAGCACAAGACCTCCGTGGTCAACTCCTGGTATAAACTTCTGGTACAGCGTGTGTTATAACATGAGGGAAGACGTTCATAACTCACTACAAGGATGTAGGGGTCTTGGGGAGAGGGACTGGCGGTACTCTCATCATCTAGTACAGCGGAAGGTGATGCTAATTTCGGAAAGTTATGATAAACCTCTTAAGGAGGAAAGTATTTACAAGACTGATCAAATATGTGTGTGTGTGTGTGTGTGTGTGTGTGTGTGTGTGTGTGTGTGTGTGTGTGTGTGTGTGTGTGTGTGTGTGTGTGTGAAATAGAGAGAGAATAGTTTAGGCAAGAGATCATCCTAGAGCCAGATTGGACTTTGTCTTTTTCCCCCCCTCTCCTTGCGCAACTGAAGAAAAAGTTTTAATAGGAAACTTCATTTAGGGAATCCTCGACGGGGGAATGAAAAGGTGGGCGTATTGGAGTTTTATGACGCCCCTCCCTGAACTTAAGAAATCCATTCTAGCCATCCGAGGCGGTAGGAAGGCTCCACATCTCCACCTCGGCCCCCCGACGATACGGAAGAGCGAAGCACTGGCGGAGCTCTGCACTATAGCGAATTCCATAGCCAGAAGCCAACCGTACGGACTACACCCACAAAGCACGTCTACCCACAGCCTATGTACTCAAACACAAGCAATAGCTCCCCCCGGGACGGGAGCTCCACCTCCAGCTACCCGAAACACAAGCACAATAGGTAAACAGTAAGGGCGCACACATTCCCAGCTCTCGCTCCCCTCAGCAGAACACAACCCAAACGACATGCCGGCAACATTCGCCTTGCCGGTCGGTGCGGAACTTCAGGAGTATTCCATGGGCACGTCAGTGCCAGAATGAACCGCTGGACTGCATGGGGCGGAAGCCATGGCCTTAATGGATTAGAATTATATGCACTGGCAAAGTTTTGAGCCGGAGTTCGAAGTTATATTGTTAACTTTCGAGCTGATGATCAAAGTTATGATTAATTTTGAAACTGGAATAGAAATCAGCCACGAATGCTGGTTTTGAAGATGGGGTTCAAAGCAACAGCACAGTGCTTAGAATTCAGATTAATCTGAAACCTAATTAATGATCAGTTGGCTTTTGTGGGTTGAAGACTTAACGGAGGATGCCAGGGTCATTAAATGACCCTCGAGTTTCAACTTATAGTCACTGGATGAATAAAGTCTCGGCACATGAATCCCTCTTCACATCTTACAAGAAAATTCTCAAACCATATACTCTCTCTTACCATACATACCACACCTTGTAATCAAGAAAAAAAAACCGAGGGGATGCATCTTCTGACACTTTAAAAGCACAGTAACTCCATGCGAATACACACCACTTATAGACACTGATTATTTTCTACACAAATGTATATCATTCTGAAACCCAAATACTGACAATGGCCATCATTAAACGCTTATTTTACCACCGTCAGCCGTAGTAATGACCGTGGTTGTAGGAGTTGCAGTTGTAAATTGGACGGATAATGGATGATGTTGGAGTGGTTACTGTCTGTATCGTTGGCGTTGGTGGAGAAAGGCAAGCAGATGCTAACGGAAACATTTGAAAAAATTTCTTTGGACGTTCAAGGAAGGTCTTTCTTAACGATGATGAGCTGGTTGGTTTGTTACCTGGACTTCGGGTCTTTAACTGCCATGGTCAAAAAAGGCCGTTAAAGTTAAATCATTACGGTCATAAAGGCCGTTAAGGTCAAACAATTACGGCCATAAAGGCCGTTAAGGTCAAACAATTACCGGTCATAAAGACCGTTAAGGTCAAACCATCATCATGTCTAAAAATCTCGACCCTCACGTGATAAGATTATTCTCCGACCATACAAAACACACTGCATCATATGGTCCTTGATCGGTGATGGCTCAGGCCAATGTTGAATGCACCTGGACAATGAGAATCTGGAGATATCACAGAGAACCCGTCAGAGCGTCACAGCAATGGCAATTCCAGTGACGAAGCGTTAGAGCAATGGCCACTCAAGTGACAAAACCGATATCTAAATCTTCAAGAGGAGAGATATCAGCATATATATGAAAGCAATTACATTAACATCGTATTCACCACAATATATATATATATCATATGGGTTTCCTGATTACTTTTCTTTCTCGGTAACAAAACACGGGTGAGAGGTAACTCATCATTTCCCCAAGGAAAGAGATGAAAAATAAAGTAATAGTTTTTCTGGAGTAAAACAACTCTGGAAGTTGCAAGAAGCATTAATGGTATTCCATGAAGCTTCGATCTTCAATACCCTCAAAGTGCTGCAGAAGAATTACGAGTGTTTATTGTGTTCCAGTACTACAATACCCCTGGGTGTTGCTCCGAAAATGAGTTGCATTTCTGTGTTTCTGTGATTTAATACCCTGGTTGTTGCCAGAAGGACTGGGAGTGTTTCTTCAAGTGTTTCAATAATTCAACACGCCTCCTGGGAGTTGCAGAATGTAGTGTTAAGAGTCTTCAGTACTTCACTACTCGCTGGGCACTGCCACACTCTTCTTCCCCGGCCGCAGTTTTAAAGAGGGCATGGAAGCGGAAGTCTTGCTAAACAACCCTCTCTGACCTCAAAGCCAAAGCTAATCCCCTGGACCCAAAGATTCCATCACCTGTCTCAGGGGTTCGAACCCTTATAACGAACTACACCGCTTTGAAATCCTCAACCTGGAGAGAGAAAGAGATGGAGCTATGAATATCTTTAATGGCTGCTGACTAAAGAGAAGGGTTTTTGAATGATGAAAGAGAAGGGTGAAACTTTTAAAACTTTAGGAGGGTTTATTTCAAGGTTCTTGAGGGGGAAAATCAGGTGAACAAGGCTCGAAAAATGAAGGAATGCAGAATAACAACATACCCGTGGCTTCAACCACCCAGTTACGCTGTCAGTCAACAGAATATAATGGACGGGTCATATATGTCGCACTCACATCATTCATTACAAAAAAAAATACTTATGGTGCCTCCGTTATGGGAAAAAAAATCTCAAAACTTCACATTTTCTGTGATACTCGCCCCTACGTCACTGGCCTAACAAGCATAATAACGAGGCCGTCCCCGTGTGTCACTGGATACTGGGTTAAAAATTCTCCTCCTCCTCCTCCTCCTCAGACAGACAGACACAGCCACAATGACGAGGAAAAAGACACACACAAAAAAGGATGTACGTTCCTTAATATTACTCAGGCTGAACTGGGCAGAAAAAAAAAGTTATACGTCATGGACCATTCCACTTCATGCATTACCCTGTCTTTATAATGACCATTATCAGTATGACCAGCAACATTAATAACAATAAAATTATAAACCATTATCATTATCATTACTATCATTATAATTATTATTACTAATATAATCATTATCATTATTATCATCATTATTATGCATTAATTAACATTATCATTATAATCATTACTATTACCATCACTATTATCAATATTACCATTATCATAATCAATACTATTGCTATCATCATTACTATTACTACCATAAAACCATCAGTGACAATACAATCATTACGACCCGACCACAGTTCTCATCAGCACCAATTTCATTGCCATTATTCATCTTTACTTCTATCACCATTGATAAGGGTCTCCCTCAGCCCATCCAGCTTGCCCTGAGAGGCCCTGAGAGCCACCCGCCCTCCCCTTACACCCCTTTGAACGCACACTCCTCCTCCCCAGCCAACCCATCCCCCTCTCTCCTTCAGAGATAAAATGGGGTCTTTCAAGTTCTCTCATATATTCCAAGAGGTCATTAAGGCAAAGGTGAACTTTCTAATAGGGGATCCCTTTCCACCCTCTTTTGAATAGGATTAACTCGAGGTTACCTGAAAGTGAAGAAAAGTTATATATGTACATCTATTTTTTTCTTCGTGTTGATCAAAGGCATGTGTGTGTGTGTGTGTGTGTGTGTGTGTGTGTGTGTGTGTGTGTGTGTGTGTACGTGTGAGTTTATATTAACCTATATAAATTACCTGCATATCCGTTTATTCCTAACCATTTGGGTCGCGAAATATTTATTGAAAATACCCGTTTGAGAAATGTTGACAGGGAAAGTATTGGGTTCGGGGCGAGGGAGAGTAAAATTTTGCTTTGGGCTCGGTTGATGAAGCAATATGCACTCGTGAGTGTTGACAGTAAACTGATGGGTTGGGGGAGTCTCCTGGGTGATTATTTGTTCCTCTGCTCTCCCTAAAAAAATCTCTCAAATATCTAACCCCCCAAAAATATGGCAATGGTTTCGTATACGTATAATTAATCGATACTGACGGACACACACACACACACACACACACACACACACACACACACACACACACACACACACATGCACACACACACACACACACATACACACACAGATAGAGTTAACAGAGAAGGTCTGGAGTTGGGTAACAAAGATGGTACCAAACTATGAGACAGTTAAGTTACAGAGGCCAGAAGCTTTAAATCTGCCCACCTTAGAAGAGAGAAAGTGTAAGAGGTGACCTGATTAACAGATATCGACGACCTGGACAGTGAACAGTTCTTCCAGAGATGCAGGAACAGAGCAGCCCACCGACGACATAAGATAAAATCCCGTAAGAAACTTATTATAAAGGAAGTAAAGGAATACTTTTATAGTACAAGTGTGGGAGAGGAATAGAATGAGATGAGTGAGGACATGGCTAATGCAGGCAGCATACGTAGACTTCTGGGAAATGTTCGAGGGCAAAGGCCTCACGACAGTAAAACTCACAGTAAAATACAGTCAGGTAATCACACACATCCGTACTCAACATATGTGTGTGTACGAACAAAGTGCACATGAAGGCGCACCTTCATGGAACATACAAACCTCCAACAGCCAGGATCGAACCCGGGACCCACGTGTGTGTATATGAAGACTTGCTCTATATTTCATAGTTTTCAACATATTTTGCATAGGTCATATACATTCTTTACTGAATACTATACACCACAGATATACATATTTACCATACGAGGTCTATGGGAGTAAAAAGTATTAAGAGTCAACATTCATTTTATGAACAGTCGACGATAATATTTATCAAAGCAAAATAGAGACTCCTAATATGAAAACCCCATTTATCCTTAAGGTACTTGAACATTCCATGATATATAGCTTTACAGACATTAAAATTACCGTCCTTATATTACGTAAAAAGAAATAATAACAACGATTACGGCAAAATCCATCATAGTTACGTCTGGCAATAGGGCAGCATAAACCAATGCAGCAGATCCTGGGGAGTAACAGGTCAACTCATTCTCTTTAGGCCCGTAACACAACAGGGATCTGTATATGAAAAGAAAGCTATTTTACAGCTGTAAATCACATCAGCACGCTCACGCGGCCCCTGAGAAATATCCCGGGGGGTTCGGAGGAAGAGGCGTGGAAAAAGGTCTCACGTGACTGGGGATAAAGCTATGAATATTTTTCTCGATTGCTGACTGGGAAGACGGGGTTCGAAGACTTTGGTGTGTGTGTGTGTGTGTGTGTGTGTGTGTGTGTGTGTGAGTAGTGGGGGGTTGGTTTCTTGGTGGGTTCCTCAGAAGGTGGTGAACGAGTGAAAGGAAAAGAAAGGAAAACTGAGAGTAAAAATTCGTAAGACTTAAAATTTAGAAATAAAGAAACCTTCATAATATTCTTCACTGAAGCTGTAATCAGATTCCGAATATACATTATATGAAGGGGTAGTCGCAATTCAGTAGTTCAGACTGAACTTACA
Organism: Panulirus ornatus; assembly: GCF_036320965.1. Lineage (NCBI taxonomy): Eukaryota > Metazoa > Arthropoda > Malacostraca > Decapoda > Palinuridae > Panulirus > Panulirus ornatus. Next base: position 2,096,930 of record NC_092264.1, read on the forward strand.
GTACACGACCTGTTTCATGACGACAGTCCACCTCAACAGGTGCAAACTATTCACGAAGTTTCACATCCCAACACCAGCACAAAGGCTTGTACATCCTCACACCGGCAGGCCAGAATAGAAACTGTCCTGGCAGTTCAAGGGAAAGTGGGGGAATGCCTTTGGTTAAGGGGGGGGGGGGGGTCACGCTAGGGGGATGGTTGGCCTGGATAACAGGATGCGTAAGACAGAGTCAAAAACTTAATTATCCTCTGAATCCTGAGATGTGTATTTCATTCATACCGTCATAACATGCTGGGAAAGACCCCCGCATTAATATATCTGGATAATCTCCTCATTAACCAGTTGTTGCATTTTAAGATAAAAAGGCTTATAAGAAATTTAATATCACAGCGTAGGCTCCAGCCACGGACAAAAGTCTACATCAAGGCCGGGCCTTAATTGAAATATAGAGAGGATTATGAGAGGGAAAAAAAAAAGAGACGAGGGAAAGTACTTACGAATTTTGAAGGACGTGAAAAACCTGTCTTTCTGCTGCAAGATTTGAAAAAAAAAATATTATTTGTACAGCGTTACATGCGCTTTACCTGTTGGTACTGTTGGTTACATCACGAGCGAGGAGTCACTACAGGCAAGTTATCAATGTTAGTGGACGGAAAGAAGTAGAATCTTCTCACTTCAAAGCAGTCCTGCTACTGACTGTAGGCCAGCTTTAGAGCAACAGGAGCCCCATAAAAGGGGTCCTGGGATTTGCATAATAATAATAATAATAATAATAATAATAATAATAATAATAATAATAATATAATAATAATAATAATAATAATAATATAATAATAATAATAATAATAATAATAATAATAATAATAATAATAATATTAATAATAATAATAATGAAGTGAAACTTAAAACTATCTATTTATAAAGTCTGCAGTAAAGCAAATCATGGAAAATGAAAAATGTCATGAAAAAAAATTAATCCATATTGGCTGACCCCATACCACCAAATCCATTTCTAATGAACATGTCTGTAAGAAAACAGGGAGAATATATCGTCAGTTCCATCCTACCTACATGACGGTTATAAAAGGAATGTCAATACCAAATGTAACTAGAACAACAAGATAGGCTCTCCGCGGAACACTTGCGTCACCTGCAAAATGCAACACAGATACTGAGAGTGAAATAAGAACGGCCGGGAATATTGTCTGAAAGGTCTTAGAAACATCATGTATTACGTTCCGTGGGCAAACTGTGGGATTTACTTTACGGTAGGAGCCAGGTTAAGTTCCAAGCCAATCCTTTTTATTCCAGGCATAACTCAAGACGAAATCCAAAACGAGCTAAGACTCTTATGCCATTCAGTCTTTTTTATAAGATGTCCTCATTAAACGTCCGCCACACACACACACACACACACACACCGCTACTATTCCTCCTCCCCATATACACATTACCACAACTCCCCACTATACTGTCGCCTCCCTCACTGCCCCTCCCCACACGCACTACCACCACTCCCAACCACAATCCCACCACCCTCCATACACACACATACCATACACACGAACAAACTACAACAGCCCTGCCCTCCCTAACCATCTGACAGGCGAGGATAATAATAACATAACGCCCTCAACAGCCCTCGTGGAGGATTACATGTTTGATCTCCAAGTTACATTTTCCAGCATCATTCTCTCGATCACTTCACTCGCCCATTTTTCTTTTTTTTTTTTTTCCCCAGTGGCAGGAAAAATACAAAACCCCGGAGTATAATAAATTCAAACGTCATATATGCAGAGCAGGTTCTGCTTTGGGGATTTACCTTTGCTGTTAAGGTTTATCATCACATGTAACAAAAGTGTTGCCCGGGATTTTCCAGCCGCGCGCCCATGAATGTGTACAGTCTGAATACATGTATTACAGCAGTTCTTTGCTGCTCTATTTCAAGGTGAGGGGAAAATTGCATTACATCAATACAAGTAAATAAGTGTATCTATTTATATGTATACGCACCCGACGGCACTTCCCGTCTCGGCGAGGTAGCGCCAAGAACAGACGACTGTGCCTTCAAGGGAAAAATATGGCTTCTCCTCCAGTTCATACTTTTTGAAAGTAATAACACAAGAGGACTTCTAACGCCCACTTCCCCACAACCATTCACACATTTTACAAGCCTTTTACGACACGCAGCAGATACATTAGCAGTATGCTTTCTACCTCATCTCCTTGAGACAGACAATAAATAATCCCAGCGATAAGAAAATAACTTTAAAATAGGAGACCAGAGGCAGACTACAAAATCTTTAAGAGCAACAACCCAAAAACTGGACGACATTACATGACTGTCGTCATTACAGTAGTATGCCATCAATTTTCTGTATTCATGATAAAACTAAGTGACAGGGAAACTAAATTAACTCCATCCGATGCCAAATCCTGGGAGTGGATTTGGCATCGAATGGAACCATAGAAGCGGAAGTGAGTCACAAGGTGGGGGAGGAGGCGAAAGTTCTGGGAGCGTTGAAAAATGTGTGGAAGACGAGAACATTATCTCGGAAAGCAAAAAATAGGTATGTTTGAAGAAATAGTGGTTCCAACAATGTTATATGGTTGCGAGTTGTGGGCTATAGATAGGGTTATGCGGAGGAGGGTAGATGTGTTGGAAATGAGATGTATGAGGACAATATGTGGTGTGAGGTGGTTTGATCGAGTAAGTAATGAAAGGGTAAGAGAGATCTGTAGTAATAAAAAGAGTGTGGTTGAGAGAGCAGAAGAGCTTGTATTGAAATGGTTTTGCCACATGGAGAGAATAAGTGAGGAGAGATTGACAAAGAGGATATCTGTGTCAGAGGTGGAGGGAACGAGGAGAAGTGGGAGACTAAATTGGAGGTCGAAGGATTGAGTGAAAAAGATTTTGAGCGATCGGAGCCTGAACATACAGGAGGGTGCAAAGTGTGCAAGAAATGGAGTGAATTGGAACGATGTGGTATACCGGGGTCGACGTGCTGTCAATGGATTGAACCAGGGCATGTGAAGCGTCTGGGGGTAAACCATGAAAAGTTTTGTGGGGCCTGGATGTGGAAAGCGAGCTGTGGTTTCGGTGCATTATGCATGACAGCTAGAGACTGATTGTGAAAGAATGTGGCCTTTGTTGTCTTTTCCTAGCGCTACCTCGCGCGCGTGCGGGAGGAGGGGGGTGTCATTTCATGTGTGGTAGGGTGGTGACGGGAATGAATAAAGGCAGCAAGTATGAATAATGTACATTTGTATATATGCATATGTCTGAATATATATATATATATATATATATATATATATATATATATATATATATATATATATATATATATACGTTGAAATTTATAAGTATGTATATGTGCGTGTGTGGATGTGTATGTATATACATGTGTACGTAGGTGGGTTGGACCATTCTTTCGTCTGTTTCCTTGCGCTACCTCTCTAAAGCGGGAAACAGCAACAAAGGATATTATATATATATATATATATATATATATATATATATATATATATATATATATATATATATATATATATATATATATATATATATATGGGCAGGAAGAATTATCAAATCGTGCTCAATTCAAAAATATGGACAAAGCTTTTCGTTTGGTAACAATCCAAAACAAAATATTCAAATAAATTCGTTCGCTCAAAAAACAATATATATACTTTACACAGAAATACACAGAGAGTTATATTTACCCTCGCAATACTATATACTACCTCTGTACATATGTCTATTACTGCCCAGAATTTCTACCGTCTTCGAATATAAGATATAGTATATAAATACAAATATATATATATATATATATATATATATATATATATATATATATATATATATATATATATATATATATATGTTTGTGTGTGTGTGTGTGTTGGGCCATTCTTTCGTCTGTTTCCTTGCGCTACCTCGCTAACGCGGGAGACTGCGACTAAGTATAATGAATATATATATATGAGGATCTCCAAGTGATCTTTTTATTCAATCCTTTCCATTACCTGATTTTGAACTTGGAAAAGTTAATCCTCACGTTCATTTCCGAATTAATCCTCCCTGAAATTCAACGAGATAAAAACAATTAATCCCTCTGAAAGTTAACGAGGAAAAAACAATTATTATTTTTTTACATACTTCACTAATAATGGCCATTCACTATCAGAAAAATCTTTTTCCCTTTCTTGCTAATGTGAATCCTATATATTTTTTCCCCCTGCAGTTTAACTGTTCAAATCCTGTACACAGCAGATGATAATATCTAATCTATTTCAGCTCCGCTTCCCCGAATTAATCAGTTTTGCAGACTGCAAACTGAAAATGACAGGATAGATGTTAGAGTGATTCAACGAAAATATATGTATAATGGCCAAAATAGTCTTCAATCATTATCATATAAGTGCCATGGGCCTCATTCACCTCTTTGCTTTGATATAAAAACGCACCACCCACAACAACCAACTCCATCGAAGTTCTAATGAAGTTTAGAATATATATATATATATATATATATATATATATATATATATATATATATATATATATATATATATATATATATATAAGGTGGATAAATACTTAATATGCCATGCGGTTTCTATCAGCCACTTCGCTCATTACTTAATTACCTGGCTTTTATCGGTGACTAACTTAAACCATACATCAAGCTTTCTTTTAAAAGTTTCTGTGGCTTGTTCCACGATTTTTGGTAAAGCTGTCTCCAATTATCGGATGCAAGAGCTTTGGTCACGGAAGCTAACAGGTGAATAATATATATGTCCTCTCGAGTCATACCCAAATTTTACGTCAAGTTTAAAAAGTCTACAGTCGTGTTGCCGTTCCGGAGTTATTTATGATGTTACAAAGATGAACAGACGGCGATACCAATGCTCTATTGCAGGAAGATAATAATTACTACTACAACTACTACTACTACTACTACTACTACTACTATTACTACTACGACTACTACTACTACTACTACTACTACTACTACCACTACTACTACTACCACTACTACTACTACTACAGCTACTACTACTACTACTACGACTACTACTACTACCACTACTACTACTACCACTACTACTACTACTACAGCTACTACTACTACTACCACTACTACTACTTCTACTACTATTATCATCATAATCATCATCACTCATTATCATTATCATTATTACATCGTTGTCATTATCATGATTATTATTATCATTATCTTGATCATTATCATTATAATCATATACACTTTTATCAATATCAATAGCATTATCATTATCATTATAAATATCGTTATTATTTACAGTATGATTACTATTATCATCTGTATCATTATCAAGTACAATACTTTATTCTAATGATACAAAAATCACACATATTCCATGCGAAGCATTTTGTCACCGCTCTTCCCTGTTTAGACAGATCCCGTTTTCCTTAAATTGAAAAAAAAAAAATTCAAATTACTTGTTGGACGCAGGACAAACCACCACGAGAATAAATATTCGACAGTATGTAAACTTCTGAATCACAGGATCTTAAACAGTTGATCTTCATAAGAATAAACAACATACTGAAAAACATTTACTCTGGCCAGCTTGTTCTGATATAAAATGCATTACGAAGTATTAAAACCTCTACTGAAAATGCATTATGAAATACGAGCAATACACACACACACACACACACACACACACACACACACGTGTGTATATGTCCATATATATATATATATATATATATATATATATATATATATATATATATAGAGAGAGAGAGAGAGAGAGAGAGAGAGAGAGAGAGAGAGAGAGAGAGAGATTTTTTTCATACTATTCGCCATTTCCCGCATTAGTGAGGTAGCGTTAAGAACAGAGGACTGGGCCTTAGAGGGAATATCCTCACCTGGCCCCCTTCTCTGTTCCTTATTTTGGAAAAAAAAAAAAAAAAAAGAGAGGGGAGGATTTCCAGCCCCCGCTCCCTTCCCTTTTAGTCGCCTTCTACGGCACGCAGGGAATACGTGGGAAGTATTCTTTCTCCCCTACACCCAGGTATATATATATATATATATATATATATATATATATATATATATATATATATATATATATATATATATATATTCAAAGCCCGCCAGCAAACTATTTACCAAATATCCCCGATAACATCTAAAGAACCTATGAGCAATATGTTTGCCAAATATCAACACTAGAATTTGCAGAAACTATGAGCAATATATTTGGCAAATATCAACAATAGGATTTGAAGAAACTATGTGAAATATATTTGCCAAATACCAACAATGAGATTTGCAGAAAATTAAGCCCCTGCAATTTTACAGAGCCCAAATGCTACAGTCATAACAAGTCCCCTGCAATATTCACCTGGTACTTTCGGTAAGGAGCTTTGCATCGGACCAGATAACAGCTACCCCACCACCTCCTCCTCTTCCCCCCACCCTCGGGTTAACGAGGAGGTGTTGGGGGGAGGGGAGGGATCGGAGTTTTCAATATTACACCAAAAACTGTCTTTGAGATCCATCGTTCTATTTGTGTTCCCCGTACTGGGTTCCGTGTCCAGCGTGCGTCAAGGACAGCGAACAGGGGAAAGAGTAGAAATGTCGCGATGAATCGATGTATTACAACCCGGCGGAGGAACACTGAACGGTTATTGAACAACAAGAACAACAAATAAATGCATTGACTATAAATGTGCACGTAAAGACGAAAAAAAAAATGAATGTTTCATTTATGAACAAAGGTTGGCTGTTGGCGATGTAGCATGACCAACACGGTCGCTAAAGGCAGTCCCTGAGCGGCCAGTGTAGGCTGGCGTCATGAACCCGCGCTGACCCACCTGAAACACTATGTCATCGTTGCACTAACGATCCCCTGGCACCGACAACTCGATAATTCACTGCACAACCTTTGAATGCGAGGCAAGAGTTAGTAGTGTACGGACGGTCTGATGGCCTCACGTATATGAGATACCCTACCTAGGCTCCTCATACCCACGTGTAAAAACCTCTCTCCCTGAACCCCAACACACACACACACACACACACACACACACACACACACACACACCAATAAAGACATAGTTGACGAGGTTAAGACGTAGCGACTCCACATACAGCAACAGTAGAGTTATCCCAGGTTAAGGATGTGGGGAAGAGAGGAGAGGCTGGCGGTCCAAAAGCATCAAACAATGAAAGGCATGCGGTGTGTCGGGCGGCATGAGTGTGCCGGGTCAAAAAGTACGTGACAGGTGACCCCAAAGGGGGAGGACCCCTGTGTGTATTAGGATAAACGTGAAACTTTCCACGAGTAGGAAGGAAGTTTCCGTAAAAAAGTAATGTCTTTCTCCCCTTTCTTACTTTACCGTCACCCTCCATGGTGCTTCCTGAGGCTCCCACGGCCTGACGATGTGCAACAAAACTGCAAATTTGTTTCGTATGTTTACACGTCCAAATTATCATCTGAGAACCAGCAAACGGAAATAATAATAATCTAAATTTTTCCCTTCGTGAAGCAATTCTACATAGAAAAATCGTATATATGAGGAAACGACAATAATTCTGACGAACATCAACACAGTCGATTGTTTCAGGGGAGGAAATTACCACTTTCATAACACGTAAGGAATCAAACATTACATTTTTGAGTAAAACTTGAGGTCTGATTACCTAGCTTGATTAGACCACTTAGAATATAATCCACGGGACGGATGGGAGTACGGCAGGAAAGGACACACACACACAGGCAGGAGTTGGGAATTCAATGTATTCTTGACACGTAGTTACAGTCTTTCACAGAACTCTACCCGTTTCTTTTCCTTGCTACCATACTCCCTAGATCCCCGACATCACGAGGAGACTTGTGAATGTAAAGGCAGAAACCTAACACCTAGAAACAGTACAGGAGGAACCAGAATAACAAAAGTGTTAAGCTAAAAATATAAGGTGTTGACTGAATATCATACAGAGGAACAATGGTCCCAGAAACCAGGAAAATACATCATGCAAATGCACCAAAAATATGAAGCCCTATTTGAACCAAAACAAATACAAACATACATTTAAAGCTCTTTTACCAAAAACTAAATTAGTCACCAAGGAAATACCACTGAAAGCGGACCAACAAGAACAACTTTCCGTGTAAAGGCAGACAAAGTGGGAGTAAAAACATTTGTAATGGTGTTGGGGGGAAGCTACCCGAGTGCAACACTTTGGCGAGAAATTCGAGCCGCGGTAAAGTTTGGCAGTAGGCGAAGTGCCACATCTCAACTCGAGCGATGATGTGGACCGAAACTCTGTCACGAGCGGGTCTCATGGTAAGACCAGGGGATTCTAGGAGGAGGGAGGGGAAGGGGTCAGTCAGTCGCAGACTGATGCTGGGATCTGAGCCAGGCAAGGGAGCAACGCAGTCTAATGGCCTGATTCCTGTTGCGCCAGCTCTTGCATAGGCAGTAAGACCCTTGATCGCGACGGCACCTCCCTACGAGCACGACATATCGACCCTTGGACATGACGGTGCGACCTTAAGGTACGATGGCCTGGCCTTTTGGACCTGACTTCATACACCTAAGAAGTTAAACATTCCCTTCAACTCTTCACATCTTGTTCCACTTCGTCCACTTATAACTCTATCCAACTCATTACTGCCCTTACAATCCATTCCTCCTGACCCCCTGCTGTTGCTCCTGCTGCTGCTGCTTCTGTCCAACCAGCAGCAGCAGCAGCAGCAGCAGCAGCAGCAGCATGAGGCAGCTACGTGCAGCAAGCTTACATCATCTGATCCAATAAACACTCCTCGTTGCTTACACTGTCAGAGACTTCTTTTACTATTCACTTACAGTTCACGCTGCGCAAATTCACAACTCGAGGCAGCATCACCATAATTTATCATTTTCTTGTCATGATATTCTGACAATTTCTCTTTCCTTTCTTTCTTGAGAGACGTATTTTCTTAAAATCACCTACACACACCCAAGTCATAAAAAACCAAAGAAGATACCACAAATGGACGACCCTTAAAATAACAGAAAATTACAATTTCCCTGAATACAGTTATTGTGTATGTGTCTATCCACTACTCTTGTCTTCTGTGAGCAAATCCACACACAAGCGCCGGGAAAATACATCTAATAATGCCATTGAAGATCTGGACCCCACTGATGATCTGGACCCGACCTGACAAATACTTTCCAGGTTAATACTATCTTAATCTAAGCTACTTTTACCTCCCGTTTTTCCTCCTCTCGTCTTAAAGTTTTCAACAACATTTCTGCACTTAATAAAACTTCTTAAGTCATTCTCGCTATATCAAAAATCATTTTTTCTCTGCCTTTGTTTCACATCATACCATTTAACCTCGCTGTTTCAAAGTCATCTGACACCACACCTGTCACATCAAACTGAACATGTATTAAAGTTTAAAAGCAGTGATCACTACGATACCCTCAAGGTTGTATAAATCTTATGATAACTGGATACATAACTCCATAAGAATATCATTCTCATAACTGGTTCAATAACTTCTACACGTGATAGTAACGACTTCAGAAGGGTATAACTCACGTGATAGAGTTAATGGCTGTACAGGAGCGAATAATTCTCAAAATAACCTGATTAATAACTTTACAGGGGCGCATACTTATCAAGACCATTAGATTAACAACGTCAGAAGCGTACAGTATAACTGGATTAAATATCTTCCAAGGGCGTATATGGTCAAAATCATTGGTTTAATAACTTTTATGAGCCGTATAATTCTCACTATAATTTGACTCATATTCCTTCAAGTGTGTCATTACATAATACGAATAATTTCCCAACACGATAACTTATCTATGCACATATACCCCCCCTCCCACCTTCCAGACCGTGATGTTATTTTCCTCGACATCAAAAAATGTCAACTGACGAGTCATTAATCATTCACACACACAAATAGCATACGCGATTAATTTAATCACTTCAACGTGTCAATGCTGATTGTTAAACGGGTAACACTAGCCTAAATATTACATATAATTAATGACTTTTAACAGTACATAGCATTGGTTTCGCTTTCTGATGGACGCCCCCATTTCATGAAGCTTGTTTCTAGTTTCTGTCTCCCTAAAATAATAGAAAAATAAATCTAAAAAATGAATGAATAAAATCATCAACTCTTCCCCAATGCATCCATCAGAGTGTCACGCTCAAGTCCTACAGATGGATTCATTTCAACTTTAGCCCAGACCAGTGAAGGAATACAAAAGAAATTCAAATAGCAACAGACCCATTGGTTCTTTCGAGGCCTGTTTGTGATGGTGGAAGATATCAGAAACCCACAGATTAGCGTGGTAAAAGAAAAGATACAGATAATTCGGAGGGAACACCCAGCATACTGTCATTATGACAAAGAAGACGGAAATAAGACAAAGTCGAGGAATCATATGAGCCTATTTCTGGAAGCTTACCAGTTAGACTGGCTCTAAGACAGGAAAGAAAAGAGTGCGGTAAAATTCGAGAAGCATTTATAGACTGGGGTCGCAGGGAGCTTCGTCTGACCCCAGGAGACTCCATCCGGCCCAAGGCGAATCCATATGTACCCCCCCAAGGCACTCCATCTGATTCCAGTGGCCCTCATCTGGCCCCAAGGGACTCCATCTGACCCCCAAGGGGACTGTATGTGACCCAGGGCACTCCATCTGATCTCAGTGGACTATTCTGGCCACAGGGGACTCTATCTCACCCCCAAGGGTTCTTCTTATGACCCCAGGGGACTCCATTTGATCCCAGTGGACCTCGTCTAGCCCCAAGGGACTCCATCGGGCCCCAAGGGAATTCAAAAGACCCTAGGGCACTCCGTCTCACTCTAAGGGATTCTATCAGACCCTATCTGGTCTCAGGGGACTTCATTTCACCCTAAGGGATTCCAAGTAACCCCAGGGGGTCTCCCTCTAACTCAGGGATTCCATCTGACTCCTGGGGACTCCATTTCACCCTAAGGGATTTTAACTGACCCTAGGTAATTCCACCTGACTCCAGGTAACTCCATCTAATCTCAGGGGACTTCATCTCACCCTAGGGGACTCTGACCCTAGGACTCACTTCCCCTTAGCAACACAACATTCCGGGAAAATACCATTCCATTTGGACCTGCCTTTATGGATTCATAATTTCAATGTGTTTATTCGTTGAATAATAATATTCAGCTATGATTTGTCCTGATCTGGGAGGCTGGGGGTTTATCAATCATCAAACCGGTGTTCTTAGAATTTTATCTGAATCAAATTATCGTCGACTGTTCTGGGGAAATCTAAACGTTAGCTTTCCTTTCCTACCAAGTTTCAACTTCCTATACGTTTCGCTGTTTCAGATTCCATGTCAAATGAAGCGGAAGGATGAGGAAGACAAGATGACGAGGGTAGTTCATGGGATTACATTTCAGGAACCTATCTTTTGGGCCAGCTCGTAGGTCAATGAAAAAACACATATACACATACACACATATATACACACGAACATATATATGTATATACAAACACAAACATACACACACACAGATATATACAGTATGTGATACCATTTACGCAATTCCTATATTTAAAATGCAATGTAACCCAAAATGGAATTCCACAATATGAAAATATGGACATCTAGATAACTATTGCAAGTTTCGTGAGACCCTCCACTATAATCCAGGGCAGAGCCGGCGTAGCGACCCGTAAAGTAACTCGTTCCTTTGTCCCGCGTTAACCTTCCAGTGAGTCATAAGGCACACGGACACCTCGGGTCAACGTTATATATATTGTTCGCCAGATAATACCGAGGGGGCTCGGCGCCGGTGATGCATGGCGGCATCGACCTTGCTGTCAGGCTGGTAGCTTCCACCACCACCCCACCCACCCAAGCTCCCTCTCACCCCCCCACCTCCCACACCACCACCACCACCACCATCATCACCATTGCTCTATTTCACCAGCGTCGACTTTACCCGGCGAACACAAAGGATGGAAGTCAATCGTGCAAGATCTTTGCGGCGTTGGTTATGTGTGAGGGTACCGACCCAGGATTTTCCCCCTTCCCACCACCACCACCACCACCATTCCACAATCAAATTATGAGTTGCAAGGGGGGGAGAGGTTAGTGGCCGTAATTCTGCAAAACAGGGAGAGTAGAGAGAGAGAGAGAGAGAGAGGGAGAGAGAGAGAGAGAGAGAGAGAGAGAGAGAGAGAGAGAGAGAGAGAGAGAGAGAGAGAGAGAGAGAGAGAGAGAGAGAGAGAGAGAGACTAATTACAGCCTTCAACGTTATTACAACCTTCAAGGTTCTAAATCAAACTAACAATTACGAACCAGGGGAATTGCGACTCCTCTGTTGATTAAGTCGACAATTCCCACAAATAAATAACCTGCAGTTCCGACTAACCTGACCTTCAAGTCCGCCCGGATGTGTATAATAAATGTGCGATAATGAATAAGGATTGGTAATGCAAGGAGCATAAAATATACCGCTGCACCACCCAAAGATGATATCACTCAAGCCAGTCATTCATCCCCAATGACAAGACAGAGTGAGTCAGTTTATCATGGCACAAAATTACCTTCATTTTGCCCAAGCCACTAGCAGTCCCTACAGAATATGCCAGTTTCTTCTTGGAAAAAATTATTTTTAGTTCATCCATGCCAGTGACAGTCCTTCAAAATAAGTCAGTTTGCCGTATTGCAAAGTTACTTTTAGTTCACCTAAGCTCGTAGCAGTCCCTACAATACAAGTAACTTAGCTACATTACAAAATCATCTTTGGTGCTCATAAGCCAGTAACAGTCCTTACAGAATCAACCAACCAATCACACCACAAAATCACTTTTAAGTTTACCTAAGCAAGTCACACCCAGTAGAACAAGCCAGTTAACCTTGTTACAAATTATAGTTCAATTTACGCAGGCCAGTTACAGTTCCTGGAGAATAAAGCCACTCAGACAACGTGAAGACAACATAAAGAAAAAAGCTTAGGTTATAACATACTTGAAAATCTCATTGCTTGTTCTTACGGGACACTTCTAAAATAGAACCAAACCCCATCGTCATGCAACAAATACGGCGTCACCAATAAACAAAATTACTAGACCTGTACATAAGAAAAAGCATTCATACAGTCTTCCCTTTAGAAAAAAAAAAAATGTATGGGGTAACAGGAGAGTAGCTGAAACTTAACATCTAAGACGTACAGAGCCGTGGACGTCGCTACAGACTCCCTAGAAAGAGCTGTGCGAAGAAGGGACTCAATTCCAGGAAAGCATATAAAAGGTTAACTGAACGTCTGAATGGGATCAAAGAGGCGAGCTAGAATGGCCAGAGTAATAGCGTCTTATTTGGGGGAAAACTTACGGACAAATATCAAAGGGATCCGGGACTCTCGGTAGCCGGTTCAGTATCATCATCCTGAGTAATTATCCCCTCCCGCCGGGGAGGGGAAAGGGGGAGGAGGAGGAGGAGGAGGAGAAGGAGGAGGAGGAGGAGAGAGAGAGAGAGAGAGAGAGAGAGAGAGAGAGAGAGAGAGAGAGAGAGAGAGAGAGAGAGAGAGAGAGAGATTTCTAAAATCTCTTACCAGGATAAACTTAAAGGTCAACCTTAATGGAGGAGGTAGGTGCAACAAGCCACGAGAAACAAAAATGAAGAAGCAAGCCACACACACACACGCTCTCTCTCTCTCTCTCTCTCTCTCTCTCTCTCTCTCTCTCTCTCTCTCTCTCTCTCTCTCTCTCTCTCTCTCCATGATGCACAGCCCCAGTCTCTTTACTGTTCGTATTTCACTATTTCATTTATGTAATTTCAGCCCTTGGGCCGCATGAATTTAGAAAACATTATCATTATATCATTATCATAACCATTATGACTGCACACACACACACACACACACACACGCGCACACGCACACGCACACACAAACACACACAGAACACGAAAAAATAATATTAATGAAAACAAATACGGAAAAAAAGGATAACAATAATGGATAAAGTGCAGAGATGTCGATATCAAGATGCGAGACTTTGGAATGGAAAAAGAAAGAAAAAAAAATCACTTCAATACCTTCAACTTGACCCTGCGCATCGGGTCAACACTTACGAGGAACACTGGACGCTGACAAAACTTGAGAGGCCGGCGAGCTCGGATACCAGCTTGACACCAGTTTGAGAAGAATGAAAAGTCGTTGTCGACGTTTGCGAGTTCAGGAAAAGCCTCAAGTGTCTTGAGTTCACGGACGATAGCTAGAAGATCGTATGGCTGAATAAACGTATAAGCATCATCAGTTTCCATCCTTACAGATTATTCTTCTTGACCGAAGGTCTGGATAATTTGCCGGAATACAGATGAGGCAAGCAACCGTATGGCTATACTGGGAGGAGCAGACGAGGAGTGGGGAAACTTCGGACTCCAGGACCCTTCAGATTGACTACCAAATTCTGCCCTCCACGACCCCCCCGACTTCCTGCCATGACTGGCTTCGACTTCAATATATTTCAAAGCCCATAAAAGCATATCAAAATTCCCGCCACTCAGAATTTCCTATCAAACTTTACAACTTACACTTGGGTTTTATAGTGCAGTTGGCGGCCCTTCACGATCCTCTGTCTGTCTGTCCCCTTCTCCTCCTTGATCCTGCTGCTCCCTCTTGTAGCTGCTGTCTACCCTCTGCTGTAGCAGCTACCTCACGTCTCAAACTCTCTTGCTGCTAATCTTACTCTCCCGCTCTCGCTCTCCGACATCGCTGTATCTGTCTTTTCGTTCCAAAGTCTCTTATGGCTGCCAGTCCAACCTCGAGCACTCTCCCACGAAGGTGTTCTCTCTCTCTCTCTCTCTCTCTCTCTCTCTCTCTCTCTCTCTCTCTCTCTCTCTCTCTCTCTCTCTAGCAGCTCCTGTCTCTACTGTCAGTCCTCTCCCCTCACCCCTTTGGCCTACGTACAGTAGTTCTCTCCCGAGCTGATCTTTTCAGCTGAAACGTCCAGAGTTCAGGTTCCATTAGACAGATAACCTTGCCACACACTCGTGGTTCCAGCTTCGAATGTCACACTGTACAGTTCCTTTACTAGCGTACAAAAAAAATATGTTTAGGATGCCGACATCAAGAGGGAGAGGAGGGGAGGAGGAGGAGAGCGCCTTCGAAAATTCATGAATAGTTCAATAAAAGGTTTCATCTTCCGAATTCACCGTACTTTTCCACTGTAAAGTCCTTTTTATTCACTGCGATCGCCTCCATCAACCTTCTCTTCTGTAGCTTCCAGCACTCTCTCTCTCTCTCTCTCTCTCTCTCTCTCTCTCTCTCTCTCTCTCTCTCTCTCTCTCTCTCTCTCTCTCTCTCGGAAGCATTTCAACCGATAGATGTATTCTTTTCTCACATTCTCGGAATCTGAGAAAGAATTGTAGGAATTTCAGACTCCAATATAAAGCCATGATGACCTTGTCTGGGGTCTGTAATTAATCCAGGGGGCGCTTAAGAATCTCATGGACCTTTCTGACATTATATATATATATATATATATATATATATATATATATATATATATATATATATATATATATATATATATATATATATATCATTGCTCGTAAACTTGCCATTTCTAAAGGTGTCGAGATGAAACTTGGAGTATACTGAATGACTTTAAGAACACTAAGGGAACGGCTTTCAGTCCTTCACCACCATGGAAAAATCCCATCGCAAGTAGCGGTGGGTGGATATGTACTCTCTCTCTCTCTCTCTCTCTCTCTCTCTCTCTCTCTTTCTCTCTCTCTCTCTCTCTCTCTCTCTCTCTCTGCGAACACTGCACTGCAGGTTCCGATGAGCAGCAGCAGAAACAGTTTTTTTTCTCTTAGACTAGACAATGAAGGGGGAAAAAAAAAACTTGATGAACAATGTTTAAAAAGTTGTGATTACCTTGGGAAAGTTTGTGAACTTCATTAACTGCAATATCAGGAAAGCATCCACTAAAAGCTTCAGTAATATTGCACCCATCAGCGTATACGGGATTTTTTCCCCACTAATCATTGTCTGTTGGTGGGTTATGAATTTCTCCTCAATTCTAATATCTTCTAGTCCGTTTCCACGTCTGAACTCTGCTACTCACGAACATAAAAGGCTTTTCACAACCTCGTCGCTTAGCATTTCAATCATGGCGGTAAATCTGCCTCTACAAGAAACCAAAATCTTTTTACGTAGAGTTTCATACTAGTACTCTACTTGTACCTCTGCTTGTATGAACTCCATAAAACTTGTATTTCATCTATTTCAGTAAAAAAATCAAACAAACTCTCGATAACATTTCTATTCGGTGAGTAAAGATGAGGAATCGACGGAATATGCTTTAGTGTGACCATGAAGCGATACGTGAATTAAATGAACATATCTTCCTCAACTGGTGCTTGCCCGGATATCATGCTCCACATCATTCCAACTACGGTCCCAAGTCTCCGACAAGATCTTCTCGCAAGTTAACCAACACTCCTCTTAATTAACCTTCATCTCATCACGCGGTGCTTTGCAGATAACAATTAAACCTCGACCTTACATATCACTTACTTACCCAGGAGTCACAGAGGAAACTGGGGGTAGGAAGAGGGCCTTTGCTTTGTTGTTCTTTTCATTTGCTATTAAGGGGACCACATCTTTTTCAATAATATCAAGGCCACAGCATCTCGCTTGGACCTTGGGGCTGCGTGATCTGATCTGTGTATGTTACCCAACATATAAGAAAGAATCCTAACTTATTTTTTCTAACCAGGTGATAATGTCATCTAAGACAATATTCTCTATCCAACAGATAATGTCAAATGCGACTTTCTTTGTAAACTGACTGATAATCTCGCTTGAATCTTTGTAACAAGGTCGTCTGTTATCTGGCTTTCCAATGTACTGTTCTCTAGCAGATAACCTAGTCACTGACCTGCAGATCCTCTGTCATTCGTCCTTCACATGTACTGTCCTCCAGCGGATAACCTAATCATGAATCATCAGGTCCTCTGTTATATATCCTTCACATGTACTGTCCTCCAGCAGATAACGCCACAAACCATCAGGTCTTCTGTTATCTGCACATCCCATACACTGTCCTCCAGCGTGTGTGTGTGTGTGTGTGTGTGTGTGTGTGTGTGTGTGTGTGTGTGTGTGTGTGTGTGTGTGTGTGCGTGCGTGGGAGGGTGGGTGCAAGTGTAACTCCTTAAGAACAATGGTACGATCCTTGGGAACGATGACGTGACCTCTGTGTTGATCCTTAAGAGAGTCAGGTGGTCAAAGGCCAGGCCATCATACCAATGGGGCGTACCGTCGTGCTCAAAGTGTCTAACTGTCAAGCTTAAGGGCTTTACTGTCGTGTGTAAGGGCATTTACCTCGCCAGTCAAGGGTCTTAATGTCGTCCTCAAGGGCCTTTACCTCCCCAGTCAAGGGTCTTGCCGTCGTTCTCAAGGGCCTTTACTGCCCCAGTCAAAGGTCTTACTGTCGTGCTCAAGGGCCTTTACCTCCCCAATCAATGGTCTTTACGTCGTGCTCAATGGTCTTTACCTCCCCCACCCAACAGTCTCTATCTCCCCGGTCAATGGTCTTTACATCGTGCACAAGGGTCTTTCCGGCCCGCTCCAAGGGATAAGCAAGCGCCTGCATGACACCAGTAAATCCACTGGAGGGGCGGCGAGCAACACTCACTGGCCGCCTCCAGGCTGTAAGCGATACGGTGAAAGTCGTGGAACAAGCCGGGATAAAAGAGGTTGAGGTACGGCGGAGATGGACACCGTAAGCTCTCCTCATCAGGGTAAAAGCCGTTGGGGTGGGGGTCCGGTTGGGGGGGTCTGTCTCCACCCCTGCGGCGATAGTGTTGAAAGTGATCGCCGGGAAAGCACTGCCTGCCTGCATTACTTCACCACCACCACCACCACATATATGCACAGAGTGCATAGATAACCACTATCGCTCTCATGTTTCGAAACCCTTATATTCCACTACGGAAATTCCTCTTCCCCACAGACACCTGTTCAGTGTACCTGACATGTAGCTGGTAAACTCACGGAAGTTTGCACACGGTAAACTTGGAGTCTGTATTTGGTAAGCTCACGGAAGTCTGCGGCTGGTAAACCTAATAGGAAGTCAGTAGTTGTTAAACATATGGAAGTCAGTTGTTGTTAAACATAATGGAAGTTTATTGTTACTAAACTAAGGGAAATCAGTCAATGGGAAACTTAAAAGAAGTCATTTCGTAAAACTTATGAAAACCATCACTCTGGGCAAAACTGGAAACCTCTTAAAAAGTAACTACTAAGTAAACGATTCTCAAGCATGGATATCGACGAAAATTTTTTCAAGTCTGACGAATCTGCTTGATTTCTATCAATACTCAAATCACCTCAAAGTTTCATACTGTAAATATTTTCCGCCTCAAGTACCTTTTCCTCACGTTCGTTAAGACCCACACGCCAGTAGAACTACATAAATCACTTACAACTTTCGTACTTTACATGTTTCCGGTCACAAGTATCTTTTCACCACATTACTTCAACCCCGTACACAAGTAGTGCTACTTAAACCACGTCAAAGTTTAGCTTCTTCCAACTGAAAGTTATTCGTATACAAATATAACCCACTTCATATGATCTTCATATGGACCAACATTCTCAAGTCATCATCTATCAATATTCGCGAGCAGATTATATGATATTTCCAAACATGTACCCAACTTTTCCTGTTTAACTAAACCCCAGTTAATCGACTAACTATAACAAGAGTTACACAGATATAAAATCAACCTGACGTAACGATATATACCGAAGATCACTCTCAAAATATACACGAAATGCCTGAATTCTGATAACATGTGAATATCTTTACGTGGATAACAATATAATTTCATGTGGATACCTGTATAATGTTATGTGGATACCTGCCTATAGCTGTGTGGATACCTGTATAATTCTTTGTGGATATTTGTATAATGCTATGTGAATACCTATATAATTCTATGTGCATACCACTATCCTGAATTCCATCAGCTACCTTCATTTCCTCTACTTTCTGCTCTCGCCTAATGGCATGAATAAATCTTATGGATAACGTACGTATTCACGAACTAACGTACCATACCCTTACATCAACTGAAAATACAGGAATACAACTTACCAGGTACACTCGCGAGTCAACAGAGACCTGTGTATGTTATTAAGCTCCCTTGCTGCAAGTGTATCGTACATACAACTTCTATGTTAAGCTACCGCACTTTGGTTTCATACCAGCTAATATCCTGGGACATGTGTTATACATATCAATACTTATGTATTCAATGCATCCGGGTCATGCACTATAGTAGTACTTACCTGACAGCCATGCATATGTTTCTGTTCACAGGACGTCTATTCCTGCATCCATACGAGGTCTCATGACTCACCTGCAAAAAGAAAAAGGTTTATTAGCAGGGTAAGGAGGGGTATGTGCCATTCTGTGTAGCGGAAGGCTGGTTGTCAAGTAGTCTTCTAGAGTCGTTCAGTCCTGCTCAAAAGCAGTATCATTGTGCTAAAGGGTCATATTGTCGTGCTCAAGCGTTCTGTGGTGAACAGTGGTGCTCAAAGATCGCATCGTCGTATGAGGTAACATTAATCAGAAAAATACCCAGGCGATAAGAAGTGAGTACCTGCTACCTTAAAAAAAATAAAAAAAATATATATTTGAACTTCCCATACCTTTAACAAAGCTCCGACATCATACACACAGACAGACAAATACAAAGACATACACCATTCCCATCACAAACATTATCAAGTTGAACGCACACACACACACACACACACACACACACACACACACACACACACACACACACTGGTCAGCCTTCCAGAGAGAATGAGAAACGCCGGCAGCACTACAGGTCCAGGCTGGGTCCAGGCAAATCTTACAAAGTACAAACAACATAAACCTTGATATGGAAGAGTCTGGAGTTCGGATAAACTTGACAGCTCCAGAACCCTCTCCCACCTCCCGCAAAGTACGTTCTCTTGGGCCAAAAAGGCAATTTATGGACAATTTCACCTCATATTCAGCAGCTCAACTCCCCTACCCTACACCTTCCGCTCGCGCCTCAACACCACGATCTCCAGTGGTGCCTTTCCGAAGGCTGTGCTCCACCAGGTAAGTGCTCTTGGGGGATGTCTGCTCTTGCTTTTACAGTGTACTTCAAGGTGGTGGATGCCAAAAGGGATGCTCTGCCCCCACGAGCGATAACACAGGCCATCCGGCACAGCCCGGGGTCCCAAACATTGTGGAAGGAAGACGAAGACCTCTTGGAAAAACAAGGCCAGCCTCCATGTGACTCAATTTGCCACAAAATTGCGGATCATTTCCCCGTGTGCCGCGGTTAATTCAGCTTCCCGGGCCCGGTCCGTCGGCATCCCCCAACGTAATCTGCAGCTGTCTGCTGCCATCGTCATCCATTGCTGCCTGTCAACATAATTCACATCTGTCCACTGCCTTCTTCATCGATAGCTGTCTGCTCTTTGCATCATCCACTCCTGTATACTCCCACAGTCATCTATTACTGTCTACTGTCTTCGTAATCTGCTCACGCCTGCCGTCAGCGTTAATCATTGCCGTCTGCTGTCTACTGTCACCGTCATTTTCGGCTATCTTCTGCCACCTCTATCAAGCTACTCCCACCACACCCTCCCCCTTATCTTAACCCTTCCATCAACTTCCATGGCTTGTTCCACTCGCTACCGCCACCCTCAATTTGCACGTTACTCTTACTCCTCCTCACTCTCCCGCCTTCCACCCCTTAGCCATTCGTACTCACCACATCAACCAACCCACGCCTGCCGCCTTCCCATACTACCACTCCTTCTACAAAACTACGCCGCCTTGCACCCTCCCCTACGTATGAGTTGGGATATCTGCTGCTTACGGTTTAATCTGACTCATTATATTGGTATGGATAAGACGCGATTCCATCATCATCACACACACACACACACACACACACACACACACACACACACACACACACACACGTTTTACAAGGTTAATACCCTGGATGACAGAAAAAGTTCAAGAGATGGGGCTTACGAGTGGAGCACTCCTTCTCTGTACAGTATAAATGCGAATTTATACCATACTTCCAGGGTACATAACCTTGGATCTATTTACATGCACACAATTTCTTTCTCTTCTACAGTGTCTACATAATTATCTACCGTACATGCATTAACCTTCTAATATTTTCATAAATTATCATTTCTTTTCAAGGCACTAATGCAGCATCTCACAAGGTTTTCCTTTCCAACTACTATAAATTCCTCAGAGCAGGCTATCCCTCCGGTAGAGCCATGCCAACTGTGACGCACTTCAGACAGACGCAGAAAACTCCATATTTTTTAAATAACACCCCGACTCCTGCAGCGAAAAACAGGCGAGAGATGGCGTGCACAGTTGGTTCATGCAAAAACAAAATGTCGACTGGCGGGAATCCCTTGCTAATCTACATTTAATGGAAAATCACGAACGAAAACCTTTCTTCATCCACACGGGATATTTGGTTCGACACTGGGAAATGAACTGCCGTCACGCACTGCGCGTGTTTCGTTCCATATTCCACTCTAGCGGATCGAGAGGTAACGCACTCACAAAAACTATATCAGGGTTGTACCGTGCTTGACACCTTGAGCACGGAGGTGTGACCCTTGAGGACGACGGTGCGACCTTGAGCACGACGTTGCGACCCTTAAGCACGACGATACGACACCTGAGCAAGAAGGTACGACCCTTGAGCACGACGGAATGACCCTTGAACACGACGATACGACCCTTCAGCACAACAGCGTGACCTTTGAGCACCAGAGTGCGACCCTTAAGCACGATGATACGACCCCTGAGCACGACGGCACGACCCTTGAGCACGACGGCAAGACCCTTGAGTACGGCGATACGACCCTTGAGCAAGACAGTGTGACCCTTGAGCACGGTAGTGCGACCCTTAAGTACGACGATACGACCCCTGAGCACGACCGTGCGACTCTTGAGCACGGCAGTTCGACCCCTGAGCACGACGGTACAAACATTAAGCACGACGGTGCGAGCCTTCATCATAACGGTAGAGCGTTGACCAAGAACTCTGTTCACTAGCTAGTCTGCAGTCGTCTTCCTCACAACACCCTCACATTCACATAACATTAACTCATCTACTCTCCGCCGGCCTTGAACGTTGTCCACACAGGAAAACAGACACAGGACACCACTGCAAACGTGTAAGGCTGCATATATATATATATATATATATATATATATATATATATATATATATATATATATATATATATATATATATATATATATATATATATATATTTATATATATATATATATATATATATATATATATATATATATATATATATATATATATATGAGAAAAAAGATACAGATAGGCCTACAGGGGTTAATAACGGAATGCAATCACCAGTCAAAAGTGTTGCTAGGCAATGATGGCATTCGGAGATGTCTTGTGAATGGACCAATCAAGGCGCGACCAGCCAGTGAATCAGGAAATGAACTAATTAGAATGATTCATGGTCAAAGAGGTGTTAATTATTCCTGCTGTACCCAAATATATGAAATTTCAAAGTTTCAGACGGGTCTGATTTTTAATCAATTTCCACAATGAAACGATATTATAATTATTGTGATAATGATACGGTAACTAAAATAATAAATAATAATAATAAAAAGAAAAAAGAAGAAGAAGAAGTAGAGGAAATTTTATCACTATCCTTTCACTATCATTATTATTATCATTATCATTAATATTATTATCATTATTATTATTATTATTATTATTATTATTATTATTATTATTATTATTATTATTATCATCATCATTATCACTGTTATTATAACATCTTTATCATTATCATCATTATCATTCTCACAGGACAACAATGACAACTGTGGTCGCCGCAGGAAAGACAGACTACAAACCGTATTATTACAATAACAAAAACTGACATAATCGTATTAATAATCGTGCCTGACTCTCTATAAAGAGAAATAAAAAAAAACAAGAAAATTTCATGTTTCTCATTCATTTTCTAGTTCAAAATTCCTAATTCATGTCATTTCATAGGAAAAGGAAAATCCACATTAACCTGAAACAGAAGCAACGTATATGGAACTTTCACGTCATTTTGAGTGGATGGTTGGGATGAAAGTCCCAAGATTTTGGGAATTACACACCCAGAGATCACACGCTTTGAACTCGCGTTCAAACCCCAAGTGCGGTGGAGCTGGAGAGAGCTTCAGGGGAACTCCTCGTCCAACACGGATGTCGAGGGTACGAGACCTGAGGATGGGGGAAAGAGGAAAATAGATAGAAAAAAAAAGAGCATGGGATCTGACTCCTCTCGAGCTGTGCATTGATTCCAGGCCTTTTCAGGTGGTCGTTTGACCTCGGGCTGGGCTAAAACTCACCACCTCTTCAGGTGCATCACCCCTGCCGGCACAGGAGAGGCACTATCGGCAAGGAATCACCATCAACAAAACCTCCCCGATGCCGCAGACAGAACACGTAGCACCATATATTACGGAAAATGCAGGAGAGTCGAGAAGAAACGACACCATGGCTTGCTTACTTTCTGCCCCAGGAGTTTCCTCTGTCCTTAAGAGGCTCCTGCAGCACTCAGGGAGCTGGCCACGTCCACCGATCAGGATCACAGGTCATAAAGTGTTGTTGTGTTGTGTGCGTGTTCGTGTATGTAAAGAGAATGCAGCAGTGCAGCTCAGTGCACCATGCACAAGACCACCATACTCTGGTGCTATACATACACACACACCACAGAGTTACACTATACGCCTTATAAAACAACACCACAGAGCCTATCGATCATCATAACCTGCAATACTTGTTACTTTATACACAACTTTACTCTTCAAGACTCATCCTGTCCCAGAGACCCTTAACATGACATACCCTACAGAATGGCGCACCACGTCACCATTACAACAAGAACGCACCCCATGACACCTTTCATCACTCTGATACCATGACACTATGGTCCAATAAACAATACAAGCCGTTCAATGCAGCATTAATGGGACGCAATAAAAAGACACACGCACAGTCCCGCACGAAGTCTCGCATCTTCTCAAACCACAAATACCCACAATATGTGCGTGTGTATATATAAAGTGAGGAGCCAGAAGAATCTACCCCTTTCCTCCAACACGAGTCTCTCATCTCCAACACCTCAGGAGGCTGTCCCCCAAGATGAGCAGCAAGCGTATGTAAATATTTCCCTCACTCAGTTTGCATACATCTGCTGTCAATTTCCTTCAAGTGATGAGGAATACCGCAGCAACCGGGGAACCCCCGTCCCTGGCTCGCGCTGCCACATGTTGCATATTACTGTTGTTCCACGCTATGCAAATGTGGCTCCAATACAGCGGAAATTTTCCTAAGTAAACACATAAACACGTGAATATACAGGACTTATATATATATATATATATATATATATATATATATATATATATATATATATATATATATATATATATATATATATGTGTGTGTGTGTGTGTGTGTGTGTGTGTGTGTGTGTGTGTGTGTGTATCGTCCATGATCGACACTTCTCGTGACAGTGAGGATGCGCTACAAACATACGAAGAACGGTCTCATCCGCTCACATGTACTCCATCCGTCATATATAATGCACCACAAAAGCCAGGGCCTAATATGCACAACCAGGCCCTTTCCATGGTTTCCCCATGACCGCTTCATATGCCCTGTTTCAGCATACTGACAGCCAGTATTCCCACCGTACACAACATTGCTCAAATTCGCTCTATCCTGTGCACGTCTCACACCCTCCTGGACGTTCAAGCCCCTAACCCTTGGAAGTAACTTTCAATCCAGCCTTTTATCTCCTCCTTGGTTTGTCCCTTTTCGTTTTTCCCTCCATCACCGACATCCCCAGCACAGCCTCTTAGCTCTCACACATGCTCCTATTATTACCACACCTCTCTCTCACTTCTTATACAACTAGACCCTCGCCACCCCACATACCGTCCTCAAACACTATATCCTCAAACACTTGAAATATATGGACCCCCGTGGAGTAGCGCTTAGCGTCCCTACCCGTCACCCATTCACGGGCTGCCCGGGGTTGAGCACATGAGTTCGAATCCCGGTTGCGGCGGTAAGTCTACAGTCAACCCTGCTGTTCATAAATAACCATACACACACACACACACACAAACACACACACACACACACTTGTGCCAAGTTTCGAAACAAATTTGAAGATGTCTAGAATGAACAGCTCTTCGAAAGGTGCAACGATGTAACAAGGAACCATAAAAAGAAAAGTGTTAAGAATATATTTAACCATTCCTAGAGCATCACATTAGTGGATGAAGGGAATAAACTACGAGATAAAACAGTGAAAGATGAAATTATATATTTGTTTCAAAAAGTTGCACAACAGAAAAAGTTCGAGAGGTGGGGCCCATCGAGTTATATCTTCCTGAAGAGAACATATACACTGAGGCCGCATAATCACACGTGCAAACAATGTTAAGATAAACAAAGCATCTAATGTCCGTCCCTGTCCTTGAGCGTGCGGAGCGTCCTTTCTTAATTTGTCGTGGGTGCTCGCCCCATCTTCAGGATCCCTCCGTTAGCAGCGGTTCCTGAGGCCGTGCTTGATGAATGGGCCATCATTACCAGCCATTCATCAGGCGCGAGCGTCACCGGCAGCAGCTCGTGGGGCCGGTCCAAACCCCACCCCTCTAACCACCAGCGGCAGCAGCCACATTCCCCGCTCCTTAATTCCCAGACACTGTCTGAGCGAATGAGAAGCCGTCTTGCTATTGCCTGTTCGTTCACATCTCACGTCTACAAACACTACACTATCCCTCCAGAAGGAAGATGGACCCACCCCAGGACCTCGATCGACGAGAGACTCATGGTCTTACCCAGGACCTTTTTCCAAACCCTCCTGCAGCTTAAGGCTGCGCTACTTCCAACAGGAGGGAAATACAGACTTCTGTGGAGTGAGGAGTCCTTTGACGACAACGTATTCCCACTGATAAAGCCTCGCCAAAGTGACTTTTCACTGGCGGTATCATAACTTCGAGTTGGCGAAGTCCGGTAACACCTGAAGATGGATCCTTTAATATATATATATATATATATATATATATATATATATATATATATATATATATATATATATATATAGGACGAGAGGAACTTATTATGTTTTAAGTCTGCTGTTTACTATCTTACGTTTAAACAATTCCAATATCATTCCTCGTCATGGGAATTAAATCTAAAATTCTCTCTTTCACACAACCTCTTCGTTCGTCACTCTTTTAGGAAAAGTGGACATACTGCAACGCTCACCGAAATGTACGACACAAAATATGGATGACATGCGATCGAACGGTTACAATGATGAACCACGATATTTCCACGTATCCCACGCATACCTCGTCCAGCACGACCCTACCCCACTAAGAACGACGGGACGACCCTTTAAACACGACAGTGCGACCCTTGAGAATGACGAATCGACCCTTGACGTACGACTCCTGAGCACGACGGTACGAGCCAGACGATCTTCCCGGTGTGATGGTCTTGCCTCTGATCTTCATGAGGCTAGATCAAAGGCACGTTTTGCCCGCACCTTGCCGGTCACCATGGAAAGTATATAAATATACAAACAGATATCAACCCTGGCAAATATCTTTACAAATATGTCCCATGAAATCTCTAAAAGTGAGAGTATCTAGACAAGGAACCTGAAAGAAATACCTGCAACCTCCAACCCCTAAACTACAACGGCTCGAACAACCATCCGTAACTTCCAACCCCTAAACTTCACAGGCTGGAACAACCACCCGTAATTCCATCCTCTAAACTTCCCTACCCAACCGTATAACAGTTCCAGGAGACCGAAGTTAGTATTCCCGGGTTACATTAACCTTTGCATACTTCACTTAACATGCAAATGAAGTTTAGGAGAGTAATCTAAACATCTTCATCTTAAACCACGAGTAAGCGAGTGATAAAATTTCTCAAGATATCTCCGAGAATCATCTACATGATATCTAAAGATACTCTTACGTTAAACATATACGGATTCTTTGATAAAGTATCATATCAGACAGACATAAATAACATACGCTGCTGGAGTCTGATCATAATTCTCTTATCAAAAAAAAATAATACTGGTCTCTAGGAGGAGTGGAGATAAACATCACTTTTATGCATTTAATCGAAAAGGTCTTACCATTGCTTTTAAAAAAAACATTTCAGCCAGAAACATATCACTCAAAAGATATCCAAAAGGATCAAAAGGAATAACTGTGGACGGACAGGGAAGCCAACAGAAAAAAAATATAAGGACTATCTGACCAAATGGAAATTATTTATCGATATACACGTTTCCGGCCCTTAAAAACCAAGATATACTCACCATTCAGCCCAGCACGACACTCTGCAAGCATAAAAACACTGCCTCCCTCCATGCCGACGCAGCACGGCAAGCGAAAACAAAAAAAAAAAGGCTAAATATGGAGATACGTTCGTACACAAGCCTCTTACTTTTCCTCCGGGACCCAGGCATCGTATTGATTATCTGGCTATATTTTACCCTTGAAAACAGGCATGATGAACGGGGCAGTCCATCATGGCGGGCCCCACTATATCAGCGCCGGGCGCGGGGTAAACAGGTGGGACGCAAGCAGCCGCTGCAGTACGCTGATAATAACATTATTCCCCGTCATTTACGCTGCAGATACGCGATAGTCGCATCAAAGTCCACTCCCTCCTTGCGTCTCTGCGTTTTCCGGCTCTGGTCGTTTATATGAAGCTCAAAATATACCTGAATTTGTAACAATATACATCAAAGGATATATACTGAAATTCAATTCACGGAACGAATATATCATATCTCTGACAAAAAAAAAAAAAAATCGTATTTCCTTTCCTGAAAAATAATGAATGGTGAATTTTTTGAAACTAGAAAAAAAAAAAACAAATAATGTTCTGTAAATCACACAAATGGAGACTGCTTACATATCTCCCGGTTTACGAGACACTGAAAGAAAAATGTTGAAATCAATATAACTAATATTGTCCCGTGTCTCCAGTCGCCCAGTAAGATTATTTTTATCCTATTTTTTTTTCTTTTCTTACGCTGGAGGCTCCAGTCATGGACGACAGTCCACATCAAGGCCGGGCTTTAACTGATATATAGAGGGGATTATGAAAAGGAATAAGAAGACACAAAGGAAAGTATTTACGACTTTTGGAGGAAGTGAAAAACCTGTCTTTTACAATGTGCCAGGTCATAATAGAGAGTTCTAAAGCTCAGAGGTGTAGGGAGAGAAAAAGTTATCAAAACGGCCTAACCTTGAGTTGTGAACGGCCACACAGTAATCATGTGACGCAGTAGCTTGCCGAATATTGCGTGGTCTAGCTAGTGGTGGGGGGAACACAAGCAGCCAGCTCTCAGGCTACCAAAACGGCTCGACCAAAGCACCTGGAATTTTCATGGCTCTTTCAAAACTGTCGATCGATGTCTTTACAACATGTTTCTACTCTCTATCCCACGCGCAACCCACCGCAGTATTTGCTTCCTCTTTCAATGATTTGAAAATTAAAACTGGTCATTGGAATATAGCCGCCCGTACAGTCCCTATCGCAATAAGGGAAAATTGAGCCGAAAGCTCCGGCTCGCGGAAAAAAAAAAATTGCCACAGAACGTAACAGGAAAATTCATTTGTTTCTAGCGACCATAACTGGTGAAAACCAACTTAAAAAGCATTTACATCTTTATTTCTCGAAACGAACGGTACAAAATAGAAAAAAATACAGAACATGAGTCCATCTACACCCGACGCATATACCTCATCTACAATAAAAAAAAAAAAGGCTTTCCTGTCTGTCCTCTGCCTGTAGACACGCCGAGGAAGGTGATAAAAGCACGATGACTAACCCCCATAAAACAGCTGCCAATAATTCATCCACTTCCTTTCGTAGGACAGAAATTAGTGGCTGCTGGGGTGATATATTTTCGGGAAAATATGTTATTGGTTGAGCGGGGAGGTTGTGTCGGCAGTAAGGGAGGTATGGAGAGGGAAAATGATTGGGGGAGTGGTTATATCTGAAGACACACTGAGGAAGTTGCCAGCAGCATGATGATTAACTCCTTGACGTGCTTGCCAATAAATCAGGATAGAAATTGCTGACTGGTTTAAATATATATATATATATATATATATATATATATATATATATATATATATATATATATATATATATATATATAGTTTCAAAAGGAAAATAAGTATTTCGATGATACGTTGCGTTTTATACGGCATTCAGAGCTACCTCGTAGTTTATAAGGCATTCAAGGGCACATTGCCATTTCCATTCCTTTGAAATATTCGGCGGTCAATCTCTGATATACATGACGTCTCAGTGACGCACACCACACCGAAAGAGCAAAGACTAAAAAACTGTACAAATCCGCATTGGAATGATCCAAGAACTGAAAATGCTTCCAGTGCAATTTCGTTATTTATTATTGCCTAGTGCGGTACATGTCCTTATGAATCAATGCGATACCCTCCGTCTTATCCCGCAACCAACAAGAACAAATAGATACACGAAGGGCCGTGTATGTGAGGCGAGTGTGTGTGTGTGTGTGTGTGTGTGTGTGTGGCCCCAGAATCCTTGATGAGGTCCATGTTTTCCGACTGTTGACTACTACAACTTGACGCTTATGCCACTACTGACCCTGACAGTTCATAGGCTAATTCATGGACGGTATTGTAGCTCATTCCCGGCTCCAAGAGGGGAAGTTTGATGAGGTTTTACAAAGGTTTTGCCGACTTTTTTTTTGGGGGGGGTGGACGTTTCGCCTGTTTGCATATCAATTAACACCACGGTTTCCCCATGACCTCATAATTCATAATCCTCCCCATTATCAACAATATTATTTTTTCTTATCGTATGATAACAAAAGAAAAAATTTACCCACCCGTCCAGGTATACGCTAACACTGCAAAAGAATCTAAATGATACCCTGGGGCCCAAAACCCCGCGCCATTAACATAAATAATTACCCTTAATAAAAATTTTCTTACTAGTAATTACGATACTGATAAAACTCCAAAAAAAACGCTTATATCTTTCCAGCACGAGAATTATGACCCCAAGTGGAACTAAACAAACAAAAAGAGTAAGAATTCCCTCACGAGCATTATTTATACTCTTTTTCAAGTGTTCCAGATATACATAAAACGTAAACTACTTACATTCTCATAGAGAGATTTTTTGTTCTTCTTTATCTAAGTCTGATCAAAATTTAACAACACAGGATACAAGAAAAATATAACAGGACACACACATACATACATACACACACACACACACACACACACACACACACATACACACACACACACACACATACATACATACATAAGTTAGGCTGTTGTGTGTGTGTGTGTGTGTGTGTGTGTGTGTGTGTGTGTGTGTGTGTGTGTGTGTGTGTGTGTGACTGGCTGGATACGCTTATCTGGTACCTTATTCATAGACCTCCGCAAATTGGGGTGTGTGTGTGTGTTGTGTGTGTGTGTGTGTGTGTGTGTGTGTGTACCTAGCGGTATTGCTTCTTGGTTTCGGGAGGAAATCAGCAAAACTAATCTAGGAACTGTTCAATGCGTATATAGATGGGCGACTGAAGCTTTCCCTCATGGGGTTCGAGGCTCCGCGGGAGCCCAGATGACTTCCACGTCGGTGTTGCTGTCGAGGTTTGAAATGTCTATATTCCGTGTCTTCTTTGTCTTCAGGTTTCCGCAATATTCTTCTGTCCTCTGCGTGCGTCCATGCGCACGTGCGCGTACTATAATGCTTGTGAAAGCGCGCAAATACATGCATGGGGGTGCCTGTGCAAGCGCATGCAGGCCAAGAGACGCACCGAACGCTGGCGTGTCTGTTTAAAGTCTGTGGCGGGCAGTGGGGTCTGTAGATGTAGATGGCGCGGCATGAACCTGCATTTCCACGACTCTCTAAATACGAGTGCGAGAGAGAGTGAGAGAGAGAGAGAGAGAGAGAGAGAGAGAGAGAGAGAGAGAGAGAGAGAGAGAATTTTCAGCTTCATTACTACATCCATCAATTTCATCACCACCACCATCTTCCTCCCGTTAAGCAAAATATACAATTACGCGGGTGAAATGCTGCGCCCCTCCTCCCTCAAACAACCTTCCATCACTGTAGTAATCCACCCCATAAATCCCCCAAATGAACCGGGATTAACCCGCTCGTTATCTCTCTCCCCTCCCCCACAACACCAACCCCCACCCACAAGTAGCGCGTCCTCTTCACGCTATGGCATTCACGCACCACGAAAAATGCCGACAGTTCTACTCTTACATTTCCAAGTGTTAATAATATACATATATATATATATATATATATATATATATATATATATATATATATATACATATATATATATATATATATATATATATATATATATATATATATATATATATATATATATGCATTATACATGACATCTAGAGACTGAGTGTGAACGAATGTGGGCTTTGTTGTCTTTTCCTAGCGCTACTTCGCGCGCATGCAGGGGCAGGGGGTTGTCATTTTATGTGTGGCAGGGTGGCGACTTGAATGAATAAAGGCAGCAAGTATGAATTATGTACATGTGTATATATGTATATGTCTCTGTATGTATAAATATGTTTACGTTGAAATGTATAGGCATGTATATGTGCGTGTGTGGACGTGTATGTATATACATGTGAGTGTGGGTGGGTTGGGCCATTCTCTCGTCTGTTTCCTTGCGCTACCTCGCTAAAGCGGGAGACAGCGACAAAGTACAATAAATAAATAATATATATAAATATATATATATATATATATATATATATATAGAGAGAGAGAGAGAGAGAGAGAGAGAGAGAGAGAGAGAGAGAGAGAGAGAGAGAGAGAGAGAGAGGAGAGAGGAGAGGAGAGGAGAGGAGAGGAGAGGAGAGGAGAGGAGAGAGAGGGAAAAAAATGTTGGATCATTCATTCTTCATAAAGGAATCTATATACTCATTTTGTACTCTCGAATTGGTTCAGAATCTTAGCGTTACATCGTCCATGGTTCAAAAGCGTGTGTGCGAGTAGGCAGAGAGGAGGGTGACTGGTTGCATGTGAAGGGAGATCTGAACAACTGTAACATCTCATGACAACTTTTAGGCTAAGGGAAGGGCACCAACATCTCAACAGGTACTCGAACGCGTCGCATTTATCAAATATGATACATACGTATCTTAATTATTACCACGTTTGATTTTGCCTTCACTTACATTCTTCACATATACGTTCGTGATAAAAGGGTGCCTTCAACCGCCCAATTCAGTCAACAGATCTTACCTTTCCTTCTCGGGCCTAACTTCCCTACTACTGTGTCTGGTGGAAAAAAAAAGTATTCCTTTATACCCTACTCTCTCTCTCTCTCTCTCTCTCTCTCTCTCTCTCTCTCTCTCTCTCTCTCTCTCTCTCCCTTTGTTCCCCTTGCACTGCTCCCCAATCCCTAATATATCTCGCTTCCTCAGCCCCCACCCCCAAGCCCCGCCCTCTATCTCTCTCTTCCTAAACTCTCCCGACTTTTAACTCTCTCTCTCTCTCTCTCTCTCTCTCTCTCTCTCTCTCTCTCTCTCTCTCTCTCTCTCTCTCTCTCTCTCTCTCTTGCCTTCTCTTATCAACTTAAAATACCCAGATCACATCTCTCCCACACCCATCACCCACCAACGACCATAACCCACTGGCAGTAAATTTTTTTCTACCCTCCAGTAGGTTTTAAAAGGCTTTAATAACGGTCAAAACGACAAGATATGTGGGAGGGAGAAGGGAGATTGACGTGCGTGTGTGTGTGTGTGTGGGGGGGGGGGGTTACACCACCTTCTACAGCTGCCGCCGGGCCCTCCTAACACCCCCCCCCCCCATCCCACCAATCCCTACTCTGGCATCAACCAGCTCTCAATGAATCGGACCGAAGTGCCTTGAAAAATGGACCTGCATAAATAATAGTCTACAGAATCTGTCATAAGTTTGGTCTTGAATCCGCGAGCTGATCACGCCGTCAGAGATAGATAGATAGATAGATATATATATATATATATATATAGAGAGAGAGAGAGAGAGAGAGAGAGAGAGAGAGAGAGAGAGAGAGAGAGAGAGAGAGAGAGAGAGAGAGAGAGAGAGAGAGAGAGAGAGAGAGAGAGAGAGAGAGAGAGAGAGAGAGGAGGGGGGTGGGAGGGAGGGACGAGGAGGTAAAAGAGATAAACGAACATAAATCATCCTCCAATCGTCTTCCAATCTTTCGTCTCTTGCTGCGGATTCTGTCCGTCTTTCATCACACCCATTCATCACGCTTTGATCCAGTCTTCACATTCGTCATCCAACCTCGCCTCCTTCCCACACACACACACACACACACGTTCATATTTATATGTACATATACATATCATCACTATGCTATATTTCGGCTGAATATTAAGAGCCCCCAGACACATAACCTTCAAGCGTCTTTAAGCAAATTGGCTGAGGAAAGCATCTTGAAACTTTATGACAAAATTTGGATGCAGAAGCAGCAGTTTGCTTATACAAATTGCCATGATCCTGCTGGGAGAAGGGGCTGCACATGACGCTCATGGCTTACGCCCACTCGACAAAATCCTCTTGATAATAACGACATGGAATAAAACAGGCGGCTGGAGGGAGGGAGGGAGAGCCAATTCCTGGCGAACCAGCTTTCCCACCACAACCATCACAACCATCATCGCGGTTCTTGAAGGTCCTGGCACACACACACACACACACACACACACACACACATACGGCGTTAATGACCACGAGCCATCTCGGGCCAGAATTAGTTCGAATCCTGGACGTGTGGATATCTGCCCACATCTAATCTCTGATGTTCATCCTCATCTCAGGACTGGTCGATTAATGGGTACTTGGAGTGCGTGTGTGTGTGTGTGTGTGTGTGTGTGTGTGTAAACGCATACGAATAAAGACAGCAAATATATACAAGGTTAAAAAAAACGGGCAACGCTAGTGTAAAACTCTCTCCCAATAACACACGAATACCCACACACTCGCTGACAGCCAACACAGCGAGCTGCTCTAACCCAAGACTTTCTTAATGCACGAAGTAAATCTCTCTCTCTCTCTCTCTCTCTCTCTCTCTCTCTCTCTCTCTCTCTCTCTCTCTCTCTCTCTCTCTCTCTCTCTCTCTTCCACTAATATACGTACATCCACTGCCTGGAGGGACACAAACTTATCAGAAGACAAACGGTCCAATACATAACTTGCTTGAAATTCCACGTCGCGAATCAATCTCGGGAGAGCGCGCGCTATGTTTCAACTCTTAGCGTGGGGAAGAAAATGGCACACACGAAGAAGGGTTAGCGGCGCCAAAATCTGACGCACAGGCTGTTCGCTTCGCTACCGGCGAGTCCGACGACGACATTTTAATCCCCCTGACTTCGCCGAAGCCGTCCACATGAGGGAAAAGCATTTCACCTTCATACACGTTGTACCAAACCACCAAAATCTAGAGAGATATCCGCTCAAGCAGCACTCCACTAAATAAGACCAGAGATGAAACCACTTGATGGTCTTTAATTAGACCCAAGGATAACCATGGACGAGTTGTCCCCGTTACGATGCTAATACGTACGAGAGATTTTGGTAAATCAAGGACATCTGTGAATCACGGACGACGGTACACGTACACTGTTGAGCCATCAGCACCAGGGCGGGCTGGGAGACAACCACCAACACACACCACCACAGACACAAGCACAGGACTACCACCAGCACTGCCAGCACCAACGGTTGAATAAAACAAACGATGCCAACATCACCGACTGACATCCTTAATGACACCACGTCACCATCATCACCACCACCACCGTCAGCAGAGGTGGTCGAGACCCGCCACAACCAACAGGAGCAAACATTCCCCAACCCCCACCACCACCACAGCCAACACCAACGTCACCACAGCCAGCAACAGTAACAGGAACGCCATCATCATCACCAGCAATACCAGCGGCAGAAACATGTGTTAATACAGGCTTAACCCGGAGGACGAACGCAACACCAACAGCAGCAACAGGACGGGATAACATCAATGACAGCAGCAGCAACAGCGTAAATGAACAGCAATGACAGCAACAGAAACAGGTTAAGTGAAGAACAATGACAGAAGCAGCAGCAGCAGCAACAGGGTTGGTAAACAGCAATGACAGCAACAGCAGCAGCAGGGTAGGAGAAGAACAGCAGCAGCAGCAGCAGCAAGCCCTGCTGGTGAAGAGAGAAATACCTAGCTGGAGTGATGGCCGGCCCGGCGCTGGGCCAAGCTGTGTGCTTGACTGTCTCGCTGATAAATGACTCGACTCGGCAGTCAAGTTGAGGCCCTCAAGCACCAGACACAAGGGCCTCAGCTATACATCACTGCCACACCTCCTCAAGTTTACAACCCTCACACCGTTTTCTGCTGAAGTTGAAAATGTTTTTACTAAAAACATATTTTTTACCGAGCCGGTGAAACTGATTCGCGATTAAACAACGAATGTATTCATCGAAATAGAAAGTGTTATCGTAACTACATATATATATATTTTGTATCTTCTATAAATCTCTTGGGTATATTCGAAGACCAAAAGGGACTTCTGCAATACAAGGACAATTGTCATATCACATTTATGTGGCTTATTTTAACTCTTTCATTTCAGAAGCTCTGGAGCATATATACCTTTGACCTCATTTTCACCACTCCGTCTGTGACTGTTCGCTAAACGAGCCAAATGAGCTTAAGAGCAAATGTTACGGCGTTAACTACTAACTGGCATAACTGCGTGGGATGGCAGGCAATGGGAGACTATAAATATGTAGAGCAGGGTAATATATATATCTATTAGTCACAGTGTATCTTAGAGATTTACTGAGCGCGCTGCTGGGGAATGCATGGTGTTCCGGGATGAGATATGAGGAACATCTGAAGACTGAACTATAACACAGGATGAGAGTAACACAGAATTCAGAATCAGATCACTGTGCCACAGATGGAGAGAAAAGAGATACAAGAACTGCTGCTGACGATGCAGAGTTCCACGTCAAACCCCGAGAGGAACCACACGAGACGAAAGACGATGGCGACAGTGTAGAAGTGTTCTGACGAGAGTCCGGACTTTAAATAACTAACGCCATCACTGCGTTCCGCCCATACAACAAGTGGAAGCCAAGCACTGCCACTGTTGATGCTGTTGGTACAGCCAGCGGGATGGAGAACACAGAGGGGACGACCCGACCTCCGAACAACCCGCCCGGCACAAAACTTGCAATTCTAGAATGTCCGCAACACGCCCGCCCCTCTGGTGCGGTAACAGCTGTGGTATATTCAGAGCAATCTGGGCAGACGGTGCCAGCCCAGGTCAAGCCTTTCTGAATATTAAATGCCAAATAATGAATCATAATAACAACAACAACAACAATAATAATAGCAATAATAATAATAATAATAATAATAATAATAATAATAATAATAATAATAATAATAATAAAAAATAATAATAATAACAATACAGTAGGCTACACTCACGACAAACGTAACAAAGTTTGCACATTAGGGTACACACACACACACACACACACACACACACACACACACACACAGACGAACCCTGTCATCTAATATGAAACACAAACTTTCCCTTACCTTTAGAATAACTTACAAGAGGAAAAGAACTATGATAAAAATACGAAAACATTACTACTTAGGAAATATACAAGAGGTCAAATTCTACGTTGAACAGAAAAATCAGTCCCTTTTGAAACGCAAATGTAACTTGTAAAACAACAGGTTTACAAAAGTGAAACTAGAAAATCTTTATAAACTATGCATGTATCCGACATTCATATTACTAGCTGGCTCAAACATATCCGACACCCTCTGGGGAGAGAAAGGGTGAGAGAGTCTTTCAAAATACTCATCTGTCTACAATTACCCAAGGATAAATTTCTTTGAAATAATCCTGGTGTTACCCAAGACTCGTTTCCAAAGGCTCCTCCTGCAGCCCAAGTCTTCATTTCTTCTAGCAGCAGGGAAACGCAGACTCCCTCAGGGCGGGAAGTCCTCTAACGAGACTGTACTCTCGAGTGATACAGCCTCGCCAAAGATGACTCGTCACTCGCAGTGTGTTAAAACCTCATCTGCTGTGATATACGGAGTATTTCCAAGATCTTCCCCTCCTCCACCCCAGAGAGGTTCTGGCGCTGGTGCAGCTGTGTGCTGGGAGGAATGGCAGCGCTACTGGGGACGATGGCAAGGCAGTGCAACGGGCCATGCTTTAATCAACACTGTCCAAGGGAGGCGCTAATTAATCTCAGAGGAATCCATGATTAACAGGGGTGGGCGGCTGGGGGTAGAATCTATCATCTCGACGACAGATGTAGGCCAGGCTGGGTTCGAATCTCTGCAGCGTATATATATATATATATATATATATATATATATATATATATATATATATATATATATATAAATAAGGTTATGTTCAAAATATTGAGTAACATTAATTGAGAGATTGATATCAAAATACATTTTTTTCCCCTGACATTCATCATCCCACTCAAAGATTGGCAAAGACCTGATCACCAGCTAACTAGAAGGAGTGAGTTCAGCGCGCTACATCCAGCATTACACACACGCACTACACGCTGATTGAAGCATCGCAGTTTAATGAATGAGGATGACATAACATATACAATAAACAAATACTCTCACAATCGCCTATCTTTCAGGCCGAGGGTGTGTGTGTGTGTGTGTGTGTGTGTGTGTGTGTAAGTGTGCTTGTACACACAGGATAAAAACCTGGTACATATATATATATATATATATATATATATATATATACAAGGCTAAGAGACAGGGCAACACGAGTGTAAAATTCTCTCCCCCCCGTAACACACAAACTGTTATCACACAGATTTCCAACTATATACCGTGGGTGTCTCTGATCCGTAGGACCCCTGTTGGTCGCACGAAAAAACCCGAAGTGCTCCACATCTTAAAAACCTTTACACTTTCTCTTTTCCTCCCAAAAGCGAAAGTTCAACACGTGTAAATACGAGGCGGCTCGAGCAGCGAGGTTAATGGGCCACCGTAACCAAGACTGGTCGACGCAGATGTGGTACTGTTATTGGTTTGCCTTAGCATGAAACTGTCGAATTTTGTTGGCTGACTGAGCACGGAGGAGGAACATGGGGAGTGTGTGTGTGTGTGTGTGTGTGTGTGTGTGTGTGTGTGTGTGTGTGTGTGTGTGTGTGTGTGTGTGTGTGTGTGTGTGTGTGTGTGTGTGTGTGTGTGTGAGTAAACACCTATACCATACGGGGAGGGAGTTTTACACTCGTAGGGCCCCATCTCTTGAACATTCTCTATCATCATACAACATTCTAAATTTCTGTATGTTATCTGCATTAACCATGTCTACAGTCATTTCATTCCATGTGCATGTGTGAGACATCTTTAACCTCATGAACACGAGAGTACGACCCTTGAGCAAGACGGTCCGACCGCCGAGCATCAGTTTGATCCTTTGAGCACGACTGTACGGCCTTTAGCCACAACGGTAAGACCGTTGTGTGCGATAGCACAGCTAAGCACACCCAAGTATCGTAAAGTCGTGCTCAGAAGATTAAACAGGTTTTGTAAAACCAGATAATAAATATCTATTGTCTGGCTAAGTTGAGATCGAAGACTTGGGTCTCGTGTAAGGGGTGACTGGCCGGCTGTCAGGCTGTCTCGCAGTCACGAAGTGTACCGCGGACTTCGAAGACGGGTGCCAAAAACTACATCAAATGGCGGGCAGGCCCTATACATATACCAAGAATGGAGGTCAGATGAGCGGATTAAATCAAAGACACGACTCTCACGCACCACCTTCCTGTAACCAACACATCCTCAGTTACAAACGAAAACAGTACATGCCCCAGAGGACTTCTTAAACCCTTGAGTGCAACGCCATTACTGGCTTTTTGGCACAACCACTTGAGAGAAGGTCAAAGGCCGGATTATCATACCTAAGGGTCTTATAACCGTCCTAAAGATTCGTCCTCTTTGTGTACCCACGAGTCGTACCGTCGTGTTCGACGTCCGTGCCATAGCAATCAAAAATCATACCGCCGTGCCATCGTAATGAAGGATCATACCCTCGAACTCACGAACCGTCCCTTCGTGTTCAACAGCCGTACCATCGTGCCCATGGGGGGATTCGAACTGCAGCTCTGTGCTCACCCTCATTTTAATCCTCCCTTCTGAGAACCTGTCTGCGAGCAATAAACAACCCCTTCCCCCCCTCATCCCCCCCCAAGAAAACGTGTCGAGCCATAAGTCTCCATCGAAGAACGTGTTCAACACTGCTAATTCCCAAGTGAATAATGCGCCACACGATAAATCCACGCTAGGAGAACTTGCTGCACAAGACGTTCGCGCAGGAGAGCGCTTTGATGGATATGCCGTGTACATCTTAGGAGATGAGACAGTCGCCAGGCCGTTAGAGTGCACCAGGTAGGAGTTGTAATACCTTAACTTGTGTTAACTAAAGCTGGTTTACCTTACGTTACATTCCCTTACCTTTTTTTTTCTTGTGCGAATGTAACTCGCTCTTACGACAGGGTCTGCCTACCCACTGGAAGGAGTAAGCAGGCAGACGCAAGTGTACCGGACTCCCGAGGACAACACTCCAGATAACGACAAAGTGCTTGGTGTTGGTTGAAAGCAAATTAAGGTGCGGGTGGCAAGGGCTGTCAGGCACAGAGGATTGATAATGCCATAGGCAAAGACTGTAGACTTGAGACAACAGCAGAACTGTTGTAGACAGATGGTGACGGGTCTGTTGCAGAAGATGGAGGAAAAATAACCGTAAGCGGGTTAGAGCAAGACATGCTGTATGAATGGGGGGGTCATTTAAGAGGGCGGGAGGGCATGATGCTATGGGGATAGGGGAAGAATGGCTTATGGGATCAAAGAATGATGGAGGGGTTTCGGGTACAGTGGGGATATGAAAAATGGCATATGGGTAAATTTTTTATAAGAATAAAGAGGAACCTTAAAACAAAAAGAGGCAACAGTGAAGGATGATCAAGTAGAGAGAGAAACAGTTTAGTGATAATGTAAGGAAAATTTTATACTGGGAGGATTTTATACGGTACGACCATTCAGCATGGCGGGAGAGACCCTTAAGGGCGATAGTTCAACCCTTAGAGACAACCCATAACACCTACTGCCGCTCCTTATGAAGACCATAAGCCACCACAACCATCCCGAGACACAGTCTAGTCAAACAGGCACAACATCGCCACAACCCTGTCCATTATAACACCCTTATCACCCAATGATCCTCCGTAAAACAAGCCGTGCAGTGTGTATTGAAAAACACAAGTGAAATATAGATAAAATTATCTGAACTACCGAACTGCGATTTCACCTTCATATGTGTGTGTGTGTGTGTGTGTGTGTGCAATGCCCCATTGGCACTAAAAGGTTGGCAGTGTTTACAAAATTAGTCATATTTGTTCCGTGGATAGCAGACGACAAACGAAGATCACAACTCTCTTACAACTGCAAAGAACAGCTGCTGTCTCTTATCAAAGCACGTCTACAACATCTACAGCACCATCTACAACAAAAGCATGAACACGGTAATGAGTAATAAATAAACTAAGCTCGCAATGGGCTATCAAAAATAATGGATCGCCAGTCGGCACTAGTTTTAAATAGCATTCCACCACAACACTCAATCTAAAAACAAGAAGTTGTAACCCACCGTTTGAAGACGAAACCTTCTCACGGTGATCACGAAAGAGATACGCATCGAATGAAAAGCTGCAGCTCCGACCACGGGCACAAAATAGATAATAACTACCGCGAATTCCTCAGGGTAATACCCAGCCTGGCTTTTCACTTCAACTCCATCTGCCAAATGATTTTGTGGGCGACATTTGGCAACTTCCATTAAATGTCGTCAAAACGTCGACCTCAATGACTACTTCATCATCATTCAACAAATCATACATTGTTATGATCTCTTAATATCACAATCTACAGAACAAATATACATCATGAATAAGAAAATGCGCGATTAGATTATGGTGTGAAATGTATTTGCCAAAACATCGACTTGAATTTTTCATTGCAAATAAAGATCAAGATGAACGAGCGTTCTCTGTGCAGTTCGACCTTATCTACAACCTGAGCTTACTCCAGCAAAAGACTGTCTTGTCTGTCAACCAACCTCCATACCTCTCTCTCTCTCTCTCTCTCTCTCTCTCTCTCTCTCTCTCTCTCTATATATATATATATATATATATATATATATATATATATATATATATATATAGATAGATAGATAGATAGATAGACAGATATAGATATAGATATAGATATATAGGGAAGAATATTCGTATAATATGCAGTTCAACTTCCAGCCGCTTCCCTTCTTTAATGGCTTACAGATCACAAGCCGCAAATAAGTACAATAACAGAAGACTCCTGTGATGTGTAATGAGGTTATCTGCTGAAGCAATTTCCACTTTTCTCTTTCCTAATTAATGATAATTCAAAGATCGGATATAATCACCCAGTCTTCTCTCGAACGAGACTATTGTTCTGGCTCATTACAACACTGAAAACGGCAAAAATCCTTGTTATCCACGACCCCGTGAATCATTTCCTTGCATAAGGGTTAGGATAACCTTTCCCTCAAAGCACATCTATCTATCCGTCTATTTGTCTATCTATCCATCTACATGTATGAGAAGAGGACCTGGGCAAGAATTCTTGGATTGTTTCCACCATTCGTTTTTCCACTCTAACTCTGCCAAACTCCGTCACGGTTTTATTTATCCATATTTTACATATACATAACAAAATATGGCCGGGGAACGGGAGGGGAGGGAGACTTTTTTTTATTCTGGTAGTAAACTGTAAATGTTTTAAATTTTCCCATCAATCTTGAACACACCAGCCACAGTTTCCTTTTTTATGTCTTTCTTGACCCCAGAGACAGTGGACTGTTTATATATATATATATATATATATATATATATATATATATATATATATATATATATATATATATATAAACCCTGGATAGGGATCGATATGAAGCCATCTAATTATACGGAAATATATGTAGATCCAAGCGAAGAAAGCTGATAAAATCATGAGGGAAAAAAATAACCAGTACGAAAAGAAAAAAAATCACCCTCCGACTGAACAAAAAAAGAAAAATAAAGAACTGACCAAACAAAAGGAGTTTCATTATAAGAACAATGACGTGAAAGAACAGTGAACTAACCTCTCAACAAGGCCACAGAAAACGAGTATCAAGCCCGTCCTGGGGATACAGAAAACGAATAATACGCCTAACTGAAGGCCACAGAAAACATACTTTACCCCAGTCATCCACCCCAATCTCCTCAAGTGTACAATGCCCATCTGAGGGCCACAGAGGACGAGTGCCATGCCCTTCTGGAGGCCATAAGAAACGTGTTTCACCCCAGACAGCTACTCTAGTCTAAAGCGTACATTACCCGCATCGGGCCA
Source organism: Panulirus ornatus (assembly GCF_036320965.1). NCBI lineage: Eukaryota > Metazoa > Arthropoda > Malacostraca > Decapoda > Palinuridae > Panulirus > Panulirus ornatus. Next base: position 2,139,671 of record NC_092264.1, read on the forward strand.
CAGAAATCGAGTACCACGTCCTTTTGAGGTTCTGGGAAACCATGTTCTACCCCAGCTTGACACCCATATTCAGTGCATAAAGCCCATCTGGCATCCAGGGAGGACGCATTTTACTCCCACCTTGCCATCCAACCCTCCAGTGCGTAATATTCGCCTAGAGATAGCCAAAGAAAACGAGTACCGCGCCCGTCTGGGAGCCACAGAAAACGTGCTTCACCCCCAACTTCGCTATCCCAGTCTCCAGTGCATAATGCCCCCCGTCTCGTGAATTTACGGCGTGCTAAAACTTCCGCGTTCTCAGCTTCCTCATTTCTTATTCTCGAGACGGTAAGTGTCGCTGTATTGCTGATGACTTCCTCACACCTGCTACAGCAGGCGAGAAACACAACTCCCCCCCCCCCAAAAAAAAAAAAAAATCGCGGGACTAAAACCACGAAGGCACCTTACCTTAGTGTGTTTACGGTTCTCATCAACGCTGGTGTAAAATGATGACTGCCGGAGTCATCAGGAAGGAAGGAAGGACGCCCATGATAACCCAGCAGCTGGTGTTGATGGCGATGTTACTGTCAATTATATAAAACCACTCAGCCAGGAAGGTGGTGGAGGTGGTGGTGGTGGTCCCAGAGCTGGGTTGATTTACTGGGAACGTCCAGTGATGCTTCGTTACGACCGCTGGGAACCTTGAGATGAGCAATGTCTGCTGTCTTTCTCGACCTCAATGAGTACATTATATATATATATATATATATATATATATATATATATATATATATATATATATATATATATATATATACATACAGAGAGAGAGAGAGAGAGAGAGAGAGAGAGAGAGAGAGAGAGAGAGAGAGAGAGAGAGAGAGAGAGAGAGAGAGAGAGAGAGAGACTGCAGCAAATTATTTCTTATATAAAAATTTTTTCTGCCGTATTTTCTACGATATAAACGAGCTTTTATCATGTATCAATCTCATCATTTCCCCACAATCCTCACTTCTATGTCACGAGAGTATGTGTCACCGTCAGGGGGACACCCCTGCTAGCCTTGGTCCTATCCCGTTTCGCCCCTGCCAGTCCTAGTCCTGTCCCCAGGAAAAACCCCTGCTAGATCTGGTCCTATCCCCCAGACACACCCTGAACCTAGTCCTGGCCCTCTCCCACTCCCGCCAAACCCTAGGGACGTGAGGAGGCAGCAGGAGTAATGCGAAGGTCCGCCCTACAGACAACCCTAACCCCCCAAAACGTCTTAATAATTCCTTAAGACCTCTGTCACCCGCCAGTCACCATGCCACTGTAATGGCATAATACAGTGAGGGCCGTCTGTCGCCTTAACACTACTAGGGACGGCGAGGCGTCTCGTGGGAGGGGAGCGAAGAGATTGAGGAGTAAAGGAAAGGCGAAAGTGGCATAGCAAACGAAAAGGAGGACAGTGAAAGTCATGATGGGAAGAATAATGGTCATGATGAACAAGACGAAAACGTCCCTCAGAGCCTCAAACTACCCGAATATCATAGTCTGACAAGCGCTGAAACCCTGGGTGACCTTATACAAGGCACGGAAATCACCTCGCAACCACGCCAGCCGACCAAAGCGGGCACCACACGCATAGTGAAGACCCGTCCTGAATCTCCCAACGGATATCCCAGCTCTTGTATACCTCATTAAGGTAACCCCCACGCCATCTGCTTCCTCGCCTATAATCATTTCCCCAAAGCTGCCTCTCTTCTTCACTAGAATATCTCAAGGTAGAATCTTCGCCACTGTCTCCTCCCCATTACTGTAGCACAAAAAAAACATTTACCACTCTACCCTATAGGATCTTAAGACTATCCCACACCCAGCAACACCTCTCCCATTCACCCTCCCAAACCATAAGAAAAAAAATCTACAGTAATTACATCTCCCAAAGAGAAAATACATCCATCTTCCGTATTTTTGTTTACCAGACTGTGAACCGACATGAAAGTTGGATGTTCATTGTGGCATGACGTACTCCATGTTATAATCACTAGCTGGCCAGCGAGCATTCAGTTTCCACTCTATAATTCACAATTACACTCTGACAATTTCATGGTACAACATAACGTTGTGATGCCCCAGACTCTCTCTCTCTCTCTCTCTCTCTCTCTCTCTCTCTCTCTCTCTCTCTCTCTCTCTCTCTCTCTCTCTCTCTCGTAATTATAACACACCACTTAACATTTCATTTCCAGTTTACAATCGTAATGGTAATCACATATTCAGACTCATTCTCCGCTCTGGAAAAAGAGGAAGAGGACCTTTGATATCTATGTTTAAATTAACTCAGTCAAAATGATGTATAACTCTATAAGTTGTGCAAAACATTTCCTCAGGAATATATGCATTTATGCGTAATTACGTTATAAATATATATATATATATATATATATATATATATATACAAATAAAGTGTATATGAACGCGCACCTTCATACAACATACAAACCTCCAATAGCCAGGATCGAACTTGGGACCCCTGTGCCACAGGCGGGAATGCTACCGCTAGGCTATGGGCCCATAGCCTAGCGGTAGCATTCCCGCCTGTGGCACAGGGATCCCGGGTTCGATCCTTGCTGTTGGAGGTTTGTATGTGAGATATATATATATATATATATATATATATATATATATATATAAGACCTCTTTCTAAGAAAGAATCCTTGTGTTACCCAGGATCTCTATCCAAAGTTTCTGCAACCCAACAGTTCGCTACATCCAGTAGCAGGGAAATGTGGACTCCCTTGGATAAAAAAATTCTTGGCAAGACTGTAGTCCCAATGATATGCCAGCCAACAGTGACTTTTCACTCGCGGTGTAACGTCATGCAGGCGAAGCCGGGTAACACCCTTTATACCAGGTGCATAATCGCGCATATCCTTAGAATATAGGAACCTACACCAGCAAGACTCCAACAACCACCTGACCTCCGCCCTTCCCTTAACGCATCCGGTCGAAAGCCGGGACATGGTATCCACGTTCTATACAGTTATACTCATGGGTCGATGTTCTTCCCCTTGAATTCGTCATCTCTGAACAGACGGCGCATCTTTCAAAACTAATCTAATCACTGGAGAAAAATGGGTAATCTGGGTGGCATTCCTGGGGGTCCCCTCCTCACGTAACTAATCCCTTTACAGCTTGCTAATCCAAAGATCTCTTGAGTCAGGTGCAAAGGATATAAAGGCTAATGTCACGCATTAAACCTTCGTAAGGAAAGCGTCTGTCAATAGCACCGTCGGAGGTATTCAGTAGAAAGTCTAGAATTCTTAATCGGTTGAAAAGCACGTCCTCACACCAAGTCAAAAATACTGCCAATGTTCCTCCTCAGCTTCGTAGATATATGCCCAGAAAACTTCCAGGGCAACCCCATTATCAACCCAACCACATATAACAACCGCACAAGCCAAATCGCTGTCAGCTTCTAACGTGCGCAAACCAATGTCTCGGCTTCCCTCTTTGTGCTAAACCAAACCCCTTCCTCAGTCTTGTCCGGCAGGCAACTGCTTGAAACTACAAGCTCTTGGTTTTCCGTTAAATTCCTAACTCTGGACACGTCAGCAGATACATCGGGAGCCGACGTGAGGTCCTTAAATGCAAAAATCACGGACTACTAACACAGAAGCCATTTCAGGGATTTTACTAACCTCTGAAAATACAGCATCTTGTTCTTCTAAACTCTGAAAGGATACAAGTCATCTCTTTAGTATATCTTTTTAAAAGTGTTTCTCGGTCAGATAATTCTTCAACCTTTCAAGAGTATTATTCTGTTCTTCGAGCCACAGAAATAATACAGTTTTACTCCTTAATAAATCTGTTTAAAGACGTTGCTATCGGAGTCAATCCATTCACAATAGGTCTGTAAAATACTACCACACCTATAAATCCGGGGAACAAGTCAGCTTTCACTAAGAGAGAGTAATACCTAATCACATTAATCTTTTCATTAGATGTGGAAATTCCATGTTTCTTTACATACTCGAGGAACTCCTCACTACCCTTTCAAGAAAGCTATACCAATATCAATTTGAGTTACGAGGGTCATAGCTTCTAGTGTTATAAACACTTTATGTAGTTTTTTCTAATGGTTGATATAAGGTACCGACGCTACTATAACATCTTCAGAAAAACGCTGAAATGTACTCCCAATCAACCATCAAAAACATGATTTCTATGATACTGAGAACTATGGAAGACCTTGATCTCTCGATCCAACTGATCTGCCAAAAACCCATAAAAGGTTTGACCTCATGATCCACTAGGATCTGTCAGAGACCTACAGAAATCTTGACCCGATGATACACTGGCATTGTCAGAGACCTTGCTTAGGCTACCGGCCCCAGGGGCAGTAACTGCTCATGTCTTCTCAGTGACAGGCCACTTCAATCCAACCGTTTAGGGTATGAAGATAATTAAGATTAATTGAAGGAGAGGCACCAGGCTCTTTATAAATTCATCATCTGGTATTATCTAATAATGCCATCAATCCATCCTTTTCGTATACGATGGAAATAAAGACTAATTGAAGGGGAGGCGCAAGGCTCAATTATCCCGTCAACTAATTTCATTTAATAAGTCCATCATTCCATCCTCTACGGGCACGACGGAAATAAGACTAAATTGAAAGAGAAGTACCGCGTTCAATCACCCCATCAACTAATATTATCTAATTAGGTCATCTGTAAGGTACACCCAACACAAACAACAACAACAACAACAACAACAACAACAAAAACAAACGATCTATCCTTACCAACTTAACAACCTTATCGAGACAACTGGAATCGCATTGCTCATACTGAACTCCATCGGACCCATCCGTAAAGGTGATCTGATTTGCTGTGTGCTTGTAAAAAAAAGGAATGATTAACTTACATACGAACAAGTCTCTCGCGATACCTGTAATCATAGCTGAATCTTACTCCATATCTTCCCTAAGTAGAGTTACAACCTTTACGAAATGTTTAAGTAATTCACACTGAGCATATCTAACTCATTTATCACTAAGTTGTCTATCCTACACTTGCTGCACTGCATCCAAAATCTTAATCCAACACGGTAAATTACTTTTAACCTCAATACATTTTGCTTCTGACATTCCTTAACATATGGAGGTGTGTTTAAAAAAATACAGTCCAACATTTCTTGAGATGAAAATGTATTCATAATCATTTCTACTCACCATCTCTTGATGTGAAAATCACGACAGGGGCTTCTAAATCTAACGCATACCACCTGGGCGGCTCTCGCCCACCCCTAATAGTCCACCAGCTGGCAGCCATTGGTCTGAACAACCCATCTCTACACAAAGGGAACCGAGGAGACTATTACTGAGTGCATGCATGGAGGAAATTAAGTGACATTCAACAATACACCCAGACTTCCCTAAACACCGGCGTGGAATGGTTTCCTCCGATTACAGGGAGAGATCTAACCTGTTTTCTCCTTGGTTACTTGGCTTACGTTTACCAATAACCAGTAGTTTCGGAAAGTCTTCTACCCCCAAAGCTGGGTCTAGGACCTTACCTTACCTTAGGTGTACCTTACGATGGTTTCGGAGGTCTTCTACCCCTCCCAGCTGGGTCTGGGACCTTACCCTACCTTACCTTACGTACACCTTAAGATGGTTTGGGAGGTCCTCTATCCTCCACAGCTGGGTCTGGGACCTTACCTTACCTTACGTATACCTTGCGACGGTTTCGGAAGTCTTCTATCCCCCACAGCTGGGTCTGGGACCTTACCTTACCTTACGTATACCTTACGATGGTTTCGGAGGTCTTCTACCACAACAGCTGGGTCTAGGACCTTACCTTACTTTACGTATACCTTACGATGGCTTCTGAGGTCTTCTATCCCCCACAGCAGAGTCTGGAACCTGACCGAGCTATCGTGTTGCTCCCTTGCTCATTCCATCACATGCAATCCCAGCACCCTCATCTCAGCGTCCAATCTCTCACAATGACCATAAAGTCTCATCACCTCGTCTTTATTATCTCCAGTTACATTTTTTCTCTCTCTCTCTCTTAAATCTTCATCCCACGTTTTCTTTTCTCAATTTCTCCACTTTTCTTCGTCCGCCTGCAGGCTTTACACATCGCATCCTTAGATAACCATTCTTTATAGTCCCCTGCCGCATCAGGGAAAGAATAACACCCAATTTTGATAAGTTTTTTAAGTTGATAAGTTATGCTTAACTTCTAAACCGCACTCACCAGTTCCACAACTTTTCTAAGCGCTTAGGTAACTTGCTAACCTTTCAACACACGCTGATACTTCAACATCACTTCTTCCCTCTGTCCTCACTAAACACATTACCTGTCTCAAAAAAGAAATCACGAACTCACCCCACCTTTTTTTCTTATTCTAAGCCCCTAAGCACGATGGTACAACCATTGAGCACGGCGGTACAACCCTTAAACTCGACGGTAGAACCCGAGTTAAGCGGTACAATTTTGAGCACGACTGTACAACCCTAAAGCACAACGATACACCCATTGAGCACGACGGTACAACCCTCAAGCACAACGGTACAACCAGTGAGCACGACGATACAACCCTAAAGCACGACGGTACAACCACAGAGCACGACGATACAATCTTTTACTTCCGCAACATGAACTCTCTCCTGAACACGTCTGGATACGAACCCTGTACTATCCCTCCACAAATCAGTTTCAATCAGCTGCCTCGCATGATCATACTGTCCTCAACACGAACCATCGTCTACCTTTCACAGCTCCTCTCTATATTTTACACATTTTCATCTACATTTTTCAGCCCATTGTTTCTATCTTTAATAGAAATAAGGCAATACTTCTATACATCTATTCACGATTTCTAACTATTTCTATCTCTAAAGGACGAATCGCGTCTAAACATGTAAACATCTTACGCGGAAATTCATTTTGCAAAACTACGTAGGTGCCACGACCCTCGCCCTTTAAATCTGACAAAAGGCTAGTAGGCCTAATTCCCTAGGGTTCATTTGCTACTCAGAAGTCCACTTCTTTAATCAATGATTACTTTCTTACAAGACAAAAATAATTAAATATACGAATACATGGAAGAGATTTCTCTCCCTCCCACCACCCACAAACACTCCCAGCCATCCAGTGACAAAATATCAGAACGGCATATACGTGAAAAATTCAGGGGCACATATTCCCGTGCACTATTCATCCTGAAGACCAGTAAATCACATTAGGTCACCCACCCGGGCAGGGAATTATATTAGAGTCACACGAAAACAACAACACTGAGCTCTCTCTCCCAGATACCCCAATAATCCAATGCTTTTCGGGAAAAAACGATACAGATCTACAGAGGATACTTTAAACAAGCTGAATGTGTGTGTGTGTGTGTATATATATATATATATATATATATATATATATATATATATATATATATATATATATATACGAAAGAATGGCCCAACCAACCCACATACACATGATATCATTTGTATACCCGTTTGCTCTGTTCTTACATTCTAATGTCTTAAATTTCAAAGAAGTGCACAAAAAATATAAGATAACCACTGTCACCTAATTCTCAATATAAATTACACAGAAGGTTAGTAAGAACAGATTACATAACCCCTTCATTTCATTCAGTTCAGGCTTAAACCGTCACACACCATCAAGTTAATCAATAAAATCCTCAGAAGCGATTACTGTATAAAATGCAGAGTTGAATAACTCTCCGACAAGAACTTAGACAATAAAGTTCCCCCGGGGTCCTGGAACCTAAGTACGTGAAGGTTCCAGACACCAACCAGAATCTAAGTGATACAACGCAAGCAACACCAGGCTGTGGGCTTGCTCCCCTAACCCTCAAGGTCCTCCTGCCTGCAGCCTAGCCGTGTTGCCACTACACATCCACCCGGCTCCAGACTTGCATTAATTACCCACAGGTGTCCTTTAAACACTGAAGTTCAGTGGTTGTTTGTTGCCAGCCCGACATTTTAATTAAACTAAGTTCATAAATACGTTCGATCTGTCAGAGACAATGCCACATTACATATATTAAATAACAGACACCAACGGCAGAATAATGTCTAATATATGCGTATTAAACACTCCGGAGGGCCTCGTGGTGTAACGGCTGGCGCTGGTGACTTCTAATTTACTGGGCCAGGGTTCGATCCCCCGCTGCTCATCCTTCCCCTGGTTGGTGGCTACAAGGGCACTAACGTGGGTTGGGACAAACACCACAGCTGTGAGAGGCTCTAGCCAGCTAACAGCTCGGTAACTCTGCTCAACTTAACCCGATGAGTGGCCATGTCCGGGAACATGGGCCTCACAGGCAGGAAAACTGGTGAATCTACCAGGAGTGTCCATGTCTAAGGACATGGCCCTCACCGACTGGCAGACCGGTGAACCTACCAGGGGTGGCCATGTCTGAGGACATGGCCTCACCGACAGGTCTAACGAGCCTACCAGCAGTTCCATTTCTGGAGAAACGGCTCTCACTAACAGGTCAAATGATTCAACCCAAGGCAGGTACCTCCCATTCATCAACTCCAGAAGAATAGATACATCTGAAAAAAAAGGAAAAGATTTTCATGCAGCATAACTACACGCTACATGTTATCAAAACGAGCCTGTTGTATCTTTTTCTACATGAATGACTAGCAAGCGTAACAACAAGTCCATGTAGAGTGGCGTGTGGTTCCCCCAAGACGGAAAAGGAGTGACCGCATACATGGGGACAGTCCAGGCAAGGACGGCAGCGGTATAGCTGGAATAACTCACCATAATCTAATACCAGGAAAGCGTGCAGGAGATGGAAAAACTTCTACGTCGCTTGAAGCCAAAGTTTAATGTGGCGATAAACCGACTCGTCTGCCTCTTAAAAGAAGTTTTACTTGCCCATCATTTTCTACCAGACGGACACTGGCACCAACACGAGATGGACGGGGTTGGGGGGAGCTTCCTCTCCTCCAACACTAGTGAAGACTGGTCAGTGGTGGAGAGAGAGAGAGAGAGAGAGAGAGAGAGAGAGAGAGAGAGAGAGAGAGAGAGAGAGAGAGAGAGAGGTAAACTGCACACTGGCAAGCTATCAATACAGGAACATGAATGACCATAGACGGGTGAGATCAGCAACTGTTTCCTGAGGGCCTATAGGATCTGGAGCATCTTCAACCCCCTTTCTCTTTATATTCTTACGTTCCTTTAGGAAAACGTCTGAGAGAAGAAGTATTCATTTCTACCATGAAGCATATGGAAGTCTACAGCTTTAACCTGCTCCAAATAAAGGACTAACGCTTCTTTACAGTTGCCAAGAATGCACCAGCACTTCACGGTGATACAAAACGTAGAGCCTAATATAAATCGCGTAATTAATATAACCACCAACAGTAATCGCTGTAAAGGATTGTGAAATACTCAATACAGTCATTAGCGTAAAATACAATCATTAGAATAAGACGCAGTCATTTACATTCATGAAGTTCGAGATAATGAGATACAGTGAAACTTCGTCAGAGTCTTATAAAAGTGTCCACACACACACACACACACACACACACACACACACACACACACACACACATACGCATACACATACACACACATACACACGCACACACACACACACACATACACATACACACACACACACACACACACACACACATACACATACACACACATACACACACACACACACACACACACACACATACACACACGCACACAATATAGCAGGAGCAATACAACACTTCGTCCGCTTTTGACCGTGCCTCTCTTAACACAATCATAAGGTAAAAGATCACATCAGAGACTCAAAATCAAAAAAAGAGGACAAAGATGAAAGAAAATCATGACCTTCGCGAGCGGCCAGAAATGCCTCTCACTCTTTCTAAACTCGCACAATGAGACCTTGTCAACTCCAATAAATTTCCGTCAAAAGAAACCTTGAATTAATGACCTTGATCCACTTTAAAAACTGAAACGAAGAACCAGATTGGGAGAACAAGGGAGTGAGTGTGAACGATGTGGACCTGCCACCCTTCAGGCAACGACTGGTCCCGAGGATAATAGAAAAAGAAAAAAGAATGCGGCGCATATTCTAACTGCTGGAAATTAGAAAGAAAATGAAAGCCATTGGAAAATGTCTCTCTGCCTCCCTCAGGAGTGGAACATAATAATAACAATAATAGTGGAGGAGGCAAGAGGGGCTACTTGCCATTCCTCTCCCCACTCCCCCCCTTCTAAAATTACCTCTATTTTGCCTCTCAGAAAATGCCCTCAGACAAAGAAAGTATATATATATATATATATATATATATATATATATATATATATATATATATATATATACTCCAAGATCTCTTTATATAGGCTTCTGCAGCCCAAGGCTGCGCCTGTTCCAGCAGCAGGAAAATGAAGACCCCTTTGGAGTGAGTTCTTTAACGAGACCGTATTCACAAAGATAAAGTCTCGCCAAAGGTGATTTCACTCGCGGTGTAACCTCAAGGAAGTGGAGTCCAGTCACACCTGTCTGTCCGTCTGTCTGAGTAGCGCAGCCCTTCAGCTGCAGGAGCACCATGAAAGCGGTCCTGGGGTTGTGTAATTATAAAAATAATGGCATTTATAATAATCTTAATACTAAAATAAACCTACAACATCAGACCAAAGGATGCGTTCTTCAAACAAGCGAGTATCCATACCAATACACTAAACCTATGAACACAGCAACATTCTTACCTTTTTCTTCAGAAAAATTTGAAGTTATATCTCCTCTCTGGGGGCAATTGTAGAGAGATATTCAAAATGCCACGTAGATTACCTGCCCGGTAACTGGAAAGTGGATTTCAAAGGTTACAACTAATGACGCTGTGGGAGAGGAAGGGACATAAACAGCAACAGAACACTGGGCGACTTCCACGGTGTCTGAACGTGCATACAATAATGGTCAATGACGCATCGTATTTTGAACTGTCACCTGGCAACTCCTCGCTGGCGGAACCCGTTGAGGACGACGGCACGATCCCTGAGAACGACGATACGACCCTAAACGACGACGGTAAGACCATTTCGGACGATGGTAAGATCCTTGAGGACGACGATGCGACCCTAGAGGACAGTACGTTCATCACGAACGAAGGCAAGATCCTTGAGGACGACGGTACGATCATTACGGACGAAGGCAAGATCCTTGAGGACGACGGTAAGATCCCTGAACACGACGGTACAACCAGTGAGCATGCTGGCCCGCCCTCCCACACCACAGTTTTACAAGCCTACCTTGCACCACTATGCCTCACTGCTCCCTAATCTCCCCACCAATCAACCTCCTTTAACACCACTGTAAACACACACACACACACACACACACACAATGCTGATTCAACCCCCTCCCCCCTGCATTTCACCCCTCCTGGTGAAGCCTCACGCTGTAAAAACCTGACAAACAAAAGTATTTGTAATTATCAGTGAATGACAGGTACCCCACCAACCGCTCTCCCCTCTTTTATCAAGCAATTAAAACCCACCAAAGGCCATTTTTTTCACCCCCTCGAAGTGTACACAATAAACAGAAGGAATATCTGCTTTAGTGAAGCACCGCTGCCCATGACTGGGCTTCAGTGATGCTAATGATGGGTTTCCACGTCATTATATATATATATATATATATATATATATATATATATATATATATATATATATATATATATATATATATATGTGTGTGTGTGTGTGTGTGTGTAATCTGATGCAAAGGACCATCTCCTCTACTATAACCATCCATGAGCTGACGGTTATGAGGATACAGAATCATCTTCCACGTCTACTTTATCAACTGACAAACTATTACACATCAAACTCGGCAGTAAAGCAATTTCACGTTGTCAACACTGCCAGCAGAGCTGTTCCACCTGACTTGGGTCTCCTGGGTGAAGGGGGCGACAACCTACCGGCACACCTCCCGTGACGGGGAGCACTGCAGGATGCTACGAGCTTGGGAGTGTAATAGCCCCAGCTAGAAGGGCCGTGGGACGAGACCATACACCTCAATACCCTTACTTACCTCACATGACCCGTCCCGAACCCTCTTCCGTTGAATATACGAGAGCCTTTCATCACAACACGTACCTGAGGGCGAAAGAGAAGACATTTCAGCATCAGTGCGTCCTACTGGTCGATGCAAAGGGCACGAATCAACTGGTGAAATACAATCTATGACATCCCGACGTAATACCTGACAACATGCAATACAAGAGGATTATCGTATAATACCTAGTCCTAGAGCATTCTCACTCTGGCAATTTTACCAGTGACTATTGACATACGTCACAGTAAAATCACCTTTCTCTGCCGTACTGGATTTTTACAAACTGCTCGTCCTAATCAGATGTTCGCATGTTATGTTTCGAGGAAAACGGTAAACAATACCAAGTTCATCGCTCATATACCAAGTATTATATAAACATAGTACATCCACGAGGCTATAGAATGCTATGGTCTTCTTGGCGGTCACAGTCGCATGTATCCCACCTGGTTTAACACAGTCGTATGTATCCCGCCTGCTTAAACATTGTCGCACGTATCCCATCTGGTTTAACACAGTCGCACGTAGTCTGCCCTGTTTAACACGGGAGGAGGGGCTTACCGAGTGGGGTGTCTACGCAACTGAACACGACAATGAGCTGGGTTGGCTGAGAGAGAGAGAGAGAGAGAGAGAGAGAGAGAGAGAGAGAGAGAGAGAGAGAGAGAGAGAGAGAGAGAGAGAGAGAGAGAGAGAGAGAGAGAGCACCAGAAGACCATCAGGACGGCAGTGTGACGGACGAGTCCAACCAGGTCGTGATTTGATTTTTGCAGAATAGAGTGGGCGAATTTACGCTGGACTCCTCATGATGTGCTGTGGGGGTGGAAACGTACATAGGGACAGAGAAGGAGCCAAACAGGGACGGAGACGCACTAAGCCCGAGCCTAACAGGGACGAAGACGCGTGCTTCTGCTCCTAACAGCGCCGCTGCCCTATTCCTCCATAACACGACCTTCCGCTTCACCCGCAATTCTACAGTCTCTCCACTAGCCTTTCATATTCATCAACCTTCAATCGACAACCCAGTACACCTTAATGATCCCTCATCCTTCAACTACTAACCAGTCTCCCTAAATATTCCTCAACCTTCAACTGCTGATCAATCCCCCTAATTATTCCTCAACTGTCAACTGCTGACCAGTTCTCCTCACATCCCTTTAAATTTTAACGTATGAACCAGTCTCATGCTTGTTCCCGTCCTAAATCTCAAGCGATTTTCCAAATCCCAATCCCTTCTCCTCCCTCGTATCAAAAAACGGACGACAACCTGCTAGGGATAGAGAAAGGTCAATGTATGACGAATTTGTATTAAGTAAAAAACCCATGTATATGTCTGACGCAGCCCAGAATCCTAAAGTAATCATATCTCGATCCTAAATTTACAGGATTTGAAAAGAAATAAAACATACAGGCGAGATGCATCATAGTATACATTCAAAACATTAAACATATATTCTATATGCATATATGTAATCCCCCACATTACATTTCAAGACAAATTTTCAATACATTTGGCGTCTTGTTATATGTACTGAAAAGAATTCTGAGAGTGCAAACTAACTTCACCCTAATACCAGCAAGTCTTTGGAGGTAAGTCTATCAACTACTGATGTGTTGCTTACCAGCGTGTTAAAAACACAGGTGGAAACCCATCACATGAGGTAAAATGTCCTCTCGAACATGATGCCTCTTACCACAACACAAAGAATTTTCCATGTTCATCAGCTTTACATTCAGAGATATAATGGAGATTCATCATCTTGAGATTCATCATTTAAAGATGAATAATTCAAATGTGTGTGTGTGTGTGTGTGTGTGTGTGTGTGTGTGTGTGTGTGTGTGTGTGTGTAACAAGAACGTTTCAAGGACAAACGTGTCACCACACACCTGACTGGACGTAACTAGTGGGTAGCGCACGTTACAGCCTTGCCAACACTTCCCTCATCAAGACGAGGAGGGTTCGATGTCATCACCACAAAATGCCAACAAGAGACTCGGGCTGTGCGTACATTACGCCCGTAGCAAACGTTATAATTCATCATACACAACCTTCTCTATTTCAAGACGCGGCTTTCGTGGTGTAACCAGGAGGGGGCGCGTGCGAACCTTGCCTCCACCAATTACTCCGGCGCGTAAAAGAACGAATGGGTGCAATTTCAGCTGAAGGAAAATAGCAACGAGGAGAATCCCCCCACTTGAAATGAGGTATTCGTCTTGTGGCCTGAGAACCACACTGCAAACTCTGGGGATTTGAATATCTCAGAATTTATCCGGGGGGGGGGGGGGGGATAAATATACGGGGTGTCTCAATGAACTGGACTCAGAGTCAAAATTCACACATTTTATCTCTAGTTCAACAAAATGTTCAAACTGCGTGACGTGAAGTGGCACGCTACACCAGGTATTGGTATGCCAGTTCACGTCATGCAGTCTGTACATTTGCTGAACTAAAAGTAAACACTTAATTACCACCCCCTCTGAGCTGGGACTTTTAAGAGATGCTCTGTGTGTGTAATGGCGACGGCTCCCACGAGCCAAGATACAATTCCACAAACACGGATTAAGACTCGAGCGAACAGCCTCTGCTGCTGCTGCCGCCGTGAGTTTCCCGGAGTGTAAAACAGACCAAGCATTCTTCCAGGAAAAGCAATTTAGAATTCTAATCTCTGACCGTATGAAAACTAAACCTTCCTTGTGTTTCAAATATTGCTGAGATTTGTGTTCCGAGCCTCCGACTCAGGGGGAGGTTTGCTGAGCTGCCGCCACTGCCATTTAAGACAAACTGTGTTGCAAGATAACTTATTAAACTGATTTTCCTCTTTTATGTGGGAAGAGGGGGGTTCGCTAACCCTCACTCCCCCTCGACGAATTCCCTGTGCATGTTTTCATTCCTTATCAATTCCTTAAATACGTCAAGTATTTTCCAAAGATACAATAAAGCTGTTGTGGGGGCATCTTCTCATCCTTTAGTCTTACCCCTTATAACCTTTCCACTTCCCGGAAGTCTGTTCTACATCGTGATTACTCTTTCCAATCGACATTGCATCGATTGGGGCAAACTTTTGTCCTTGCCGAGTTGGTTAATATTTGAGAGATGGAGAGACGTGCTCAGAGGCCTGAACTCCAAAAATATATCTGGACACGCTGGGCAACAGGGAGAAACACTTGGATCCGCCATTAGTTGCACACTGGTAGAAAAAGGTACAACGCGGTGGAACGAGGAAACGAAAAAAGAAATTCAGACGATGATGCACTTCAAGAAAATACTCAACGTTCGGAGGTGGTGTTGTGTGAGAGAGAGAGAGAGAGAGAGAGAGAGAGAGAGAGAGAGAGAGAGAGAGAGAGAGAGAGAGAGAGAGAGAGAGAACCCTGCGGGGACTACACACTACACCATACAATCACTTACTCTCCCTTACTCCCTAACCTGGTCACTCATGCTGCAAGGCAAGGGCTATCAATCACCCTGCCTCTCTTGACCTCCCTCACTCGCCTGCCCGAGAGAGGAGGGTGATTCCAACACCAGGCATCCGTCCGTTCACCAGACTCGTGGCTGACGATCAGTGATCAATACATCCCGCACATGAGCATTGTGATCAGCGCTGTTGGTACTGGGAGCAAAACGGATGATGGCGACAAATCTGGGGAAAATAACTCATGATTAATTCTCCAGCCCGGTGCAGACGCACTGGGAAGAACATTAATCAATGCACATTTATCTTTTTGCTATTTTACGTTGTAGGTTTCGGTCACGCACAAAAGTTCACATCAAGGCCGGGCCTTAACTATAATGAAAAGAGGTTCATGAAAGGGAGAATGGAGAGACAAGGGAAACTATTTAAGAATTCTGGAGGAACTGAAAAAAAAATGTCTTTTAAAATGTGTCATGTTGTAGTCATTGAGAAAGACATGAAAGGATAGAGAGTTCCAAAGCTTCCGAGGTGTATGAATAGAAACACTTATCAAAACAGCCCACCCTTGAGCTGCTAACCACCACACAGTAATCATGTGACACAGCAGCTTCCCGAGTATTGGGTGGTCCAACAAGCGGTTGGGTCACACAAGCAGTCAGATATCGAGAGCAAAAACCGGAGTAATATCTATAGACAAGGGAAAGTGCACCAACACTGCGGCGTAGGACAAGCGGGTCAAGTTTCGAAGTTAGCTTGGGAGAGTTTATAGGTTGGACAGATGCAGATGGCCTATGAGAGGGGGCAACATGTGGTTAACCAAATGACAACCTGCAAAAGGCAGAAACACTATCAGTCACAGAACAAAAAACACTTCTGGAGGATCTCAATACACGACTTAATACTCTTGCTCTGGGGCGCACAGAGCTCCAGCAACACTAGTTTGTCTCTTTTATCTCGAATTTTTCTATCCAGGTTCTGGGGGAAAATCCAGCGAGCATATGTAGAAGCCAATGTTGGTAACTGCCCCCAGCAAGGAGAGAGCAATGACCGTACCATAAAATGACCTTACCACAAAGCTTATGTGTTACCGACATCTAATTAATTATCAAGTGCAAAACTGATCTAGAATGGCCAGAGGGAGTTAAAACTATCATATACATTTGTTATTCTAACTGACCTAAGTACATGACATTATAAGTTTCTCTCTGTTAGCATAAACAAATGTTGAATTGAGACTATAACATTTGCAAGCGTTCAAGCATAGCAAAGATCATTTCCTACAACTGAGCGTATAATGGTCCTTAAATGTCTTATATATACCAAGGCCAAGATAGCAATATAATCTATATATAAAGATATAACCATCTACATACAAGGTGATCAATTTATCCATTTATCAATCATTCTGCGCAGGCAGGTTCCAGTAGTCCAAGTGTACATCAGGCCATGTTCTCTATTTTGCTCTATACGCGTCTGTCCATCCACTACATTATATTCGAAATTGCACCCATCTTTCTTACGCGGGATATACATATCTATCTTGTAAACATACACGGTCTACGTCCCAGCTCCCCTCCGCAGGTGATTACTCTGCGCGTCACATTCAACGAAGGCTCCCTAATCTACACAAAAGGAAAAGCATATCCAAAAACTAAAATGAGATAATCATTCTAAAGCCTAATTATGACGACAAACAGAAAAGCAACAAACATTGGAGTAGACTAAAATGGAAAATGACAAAGCAAAATGTTTTAAACTAAAAAAGGAAAATAACAAAAACACGTTGTACATCATTCTAAAACAAAGTAAAGACAACGTTATTTGCGTAAAAGAAAATACAATACAATAAAAGATACACACCAATGTCATGGAAAAACAGCGTCACAAACTGCTGTGGCCTTGAAACAAACACATCGCTGTCGTACTTAAGAACAGAGCCGCACAGCTGTGGGTTTAAGACAGCAGAACACAACACAATCTTACATCGAAGAAGTAGATAGTGTATGGGGTCCTAGAATTAACCTTAACACCTGAAGAAGGTGTTAAAAAGATTCTTCAGTTGGTGGTTTTAAACTGTCGTCGACGACCTTGTAACAACCCCTGGCAGCTTATAGGACTACATCAAAACCAACCAACCAACTATCCCTTTCAGTCTGAAGCCATGGATGCTTACATCAGCATCCTCTCTTCCCCCTCCCACAGGATACAGGGAGAGTCCTCACCTCTTGACCAAATGCTTTGTTCCAGCATTAATAGCAACAATGGGTAGGAGCAGGGTTGTGGAATGGTAAAGAGGACTTCACTAACAGCTATTTGGTTCTGGGATGGTATTTCACCGTAAGAAAACTCAAATCATGAAGGAAGCTAAACAATTCTTTGGCAAGGTACCCCTAAAGAAAGAACTAATCTCAGTTTTTATAATTAGGTAAAAACATATTGATCAAGGAGCCTTCCAGCCTTTTTCTCTGACGATGTACCTGCACTATGTTTGAATCCCACCCTCTGAAAGATATTTTTCTCGGCTCTCAAGTCTCAGGGAGAAGTCAGTGAAAAGGACCGACCACAAAAATGTCTTTTTACGGTTGCAAAGGATGGCGATGAAAATATTCCGCGACGTTATCAAGTTTGGGAAGGCTCCTCCCAAAGGAAATTTACGCACTTTTACACCGCGAGGGAATGAGATACATTTAATTGACTATTCATTTACAGAGCCACGACCCCAGGGGGGTAAGGGAATACTGCAACGCACGTAAACTTTTACTCTCTTATTACCTGAAGTCTCCACTGTAACTTTATACCTCAAATACATATGATTAGTTCGTGGGAGAGGCCATAAAGACATATACCTCAAATACATATGATTAGTTCGTAGGAGAGGCCATAAAGACAAGTTTACCTCCGGTGATATTAGATGTGGGAGTGACGGATACCCATTATGGGCATGGGAGATGCAGCTGACGTACTCTTGAATGATGTCATCCAATGATGGACGTCAACACGAGCCAAAAAAAAGGGTGGTGGATGAGCCGGGAGCACCAAAGGGTGGGGGAACTACTAGCCTACAAAAGCGTGGGTGGATGAGCTGGATGTACCAAAGGGCTGGTGACGTGTAAGGTATGGCTGTCTCCACCATCATACGTGTATGAGCACTGTGGGGTAACGCATATGATGCATGTATAAACGTGTATCCATTAAGACGGACGTGGCGTTGTATATTTCTAGCTATACATATAAACTTCCTATAAGCACAGCGGCATAAACCTTCAGCAAGACGGTACGACCCCTGACCACGACTGTACGGCTCTTCAGCACCACGTCCCTTCAGCATGACCGTAGTACAACCCTTGAGCATAGGAATGTCCGACCCGTAGATATGATGGCCCGGCCTCTACTCTCTCTACTTCAGCAAGAGAGAGAGAGAGAGAGAGAGAGAGAGAGAGAGAGAGAGAGAGAGAGAGAGAGAGAGAGAGAGAGAGAGAGAGAGACGCTACAGCTCTCACTACACCACCTCCCTCTCTCTCTCAACCCCAACCAACATTACAGCTCCGGGTTCAAGCAGGACCTGAAATCAAGGTGTCCAAAATTGCCTTCATTCCCTCCGCCACACGTACGGCAGTTCTGGTTCGCTGCCACATGTATCTTACATCCTTCCCTTCCACCAGCGATATTACCCGGGGATCGGTTCACGCACGGGGCTCGGCCCTTGCTACCTTAACACCCCCAAGGTGGAAGTCCTAGCTACCGGACCTGGGTACAGGGAAGACCTGGTACCCCTGAACTACAATCGTGATGTTAAGGATCCAAATGGCACTAAGGCCAGCGAGATTTCTTAACAAATGAAGGGTGAAGTCCTTCATATCTTCTACCTAAAATCTCTCCAGGACGCAACTAAGTTTACTCTGTAGAGTACTTGTGCATGTTATGATTCTTATACAGCTAATAACTGTGTGTGTGTGTGTGTGTGTGTGTATTAATCACAAGTATCTAAGTTTACGTTATCCACATACTCAAAGCAGTTCACATTAATCAATCTAAACTGTAAAATGTTGTCGGCTTAAAAGACACGGTACACCGTTATAATTTCACAGTTCAACATGTGAAGAATCGGTCGTTTTAACATTACCAGCTGTTTGGTGGGTTTATCTAGATGCCATCGGAACCCAGAACCCCATGGGTGAACCCGGATCACTACAGTACCCACCATACGCCAACCACCATATCCCACCATATCCAAGTAACCACACCCCACCATTACTACCTTCACCTCTTCTCTCAGCAACAGATGACTTTTAAAAGCCTCACGAATGGTTATTTATATATATATATATATATATATATATATATATATATATATATATATATATATATATATATATCAGGGGACGCCCGCCTGACCGAGCGTCTTCGACCAGCCAAGAGACAATTGAGCCGTCCATATGTCAGGGGGTGTCTTGAGGAGGAGAGGAGGGAGAGGACCTGGAGGATGGTCACCGCCATTTGTCTCCTGGGCCTCCAGTGCCACCACAGGACACCCCAGGAGGGACCCGGAACGGCTTACTAGGGAGAGGGAGACAAAGTCATCGGGAGAGGAACTGAGGATACTGCTGCCAGGGGCACTTTTCTCATGGAATGCTGGGTAACCAGAGGCAGCCTGGGTGCTACATGAAGAGTCCAGAGGCAGCTTGGGTGCTACAGGAAGAGTCCAGGGGCAGCCTGGGTGTTACAGGAGGAGTCCACAGCCAAACTGTGCAGCACACCTCACTAGTACCACTAATCAGACACCACCATGCCAGGAGAGCTGTACGATGATACTTCTAGTGGTTTCGTTTAGTCTGTCGTCTTAGACGATAACACACAAGGTAACTCACAGATAACAACAGCCAAACCAAGCCAGACTGTCCGGACGTTCTGCAGCCCTCGCCCACCCAACGATCAGTCACCAATGATCCATCACAGGTCAAAGACTACGGTCGAGTCACTCCGCCAAGGACGTCCTAATGGAGGGCCTTTCATCTGTGTCTATCTATATGTCTGCACGACACTCCAAACCTCTGACGTCCTAATGCTTACAAATATATATATATATATATATATATATATATATATATATATATATATATATATATATATATATATATATATATATATATATATATATATATATATATATTAGAGAGAGAGAGAGAGAGAGAGAGAGAGAGAGAGAGAGAGAGAGAGAGAGAGAGAGAGAGAGAGAGAGAGAGAGAGAGAGGTTCTGGACAAAACTTGCATGGGGTTACACCACAATCGAAAAGTCACCTTTGGCAAGGTCGCATCGTTTTCATTGGCAAAAAGAAAAAAAAAAAAGTAAAGCCTCGTCGGAGAAGCTCTCATTTTAAATGAGTCCATCATCTCCCTGCTGTTGATTGCAGAGCAGCCTTGGAGCTGCGGGAGGCCCGTGAAAGCGGTGCGAGGATTATATGATCAAAAGAAAATCATACATACAAAATACACACATGTATACATAGAGGTAATACATAGAAGCAATTACCGTATGGTACAACCTGTATCGTTTCATTACAAAGAACTAATGACTAATATTATTATATATAAAGAAGTCATGGAGTTCAGGAAATGATGGTGCATTTCTATTATATTTGTCGTCAGTTTAAACCAACTGTTAATGTTGTAATGAGATTATGTATCAAACTGTCCTTGAATATGTTCAGTGGTAATTTCCACTAGCATTTGCTGACGACATCATTATATACATATTATGATGCTGGGTTCTAAAATTGCCTGCGGGTCTCTTGATCCGGGCCACACCAGGACCATGTGCAGGGGATAGAAGCAGCAGCAGTAGGAGTAGGAGGAGGAGTAAGCAGCAGTAGCAGGAGGAAAGCAAGATAAACAGCGACAGCAGCAGTAGCAGCAGCCGTAGCATCAACAACAGGAAGTGGGCAGCAGTAGCAGCGGCAGGACGACCACCAGCACCAGCAGTAGGAAAGCAGAATCGGCCTCACCACCAGCAGGAGCGACCAACATCGGCATCAGCAGTAGTAGAAGGATCCCCACCACCGTGAGAATGAAGGGCAACTAGACCATCCATGCCCATCCTCCCTCCTCCACCCACCCTGGCCCGCTCTCATCATCTAACTTAATTGGAGCTCAGTGAGCGTCGGGAACTTACTGACCTTGTTAGGATAATAGCATTAAGGACGGAGGGCGCCGCCTTGCGCTTCCTTGCTTCCTGTAAAGTGTTACTCCCGACGCCCAGCCTCTTGCAATCACCTCTCTTACCTTACTCCTTCCAAGGCTGAGATTTAAACCTCTTCCCACACAGGTCGTGTGCATACGGTCTTATACCCAGATATTTAACTCTCTCTCTCCCCCAGCTCATGTGCACACGGTCTTCCTGCATGCATACGTGACTCTCTTGTGTGTGTAGGTGTGTCGTGCATACTATATGTTGCTCCGTGGAGTTGTACGTTGCGTTTTTCCCCTGCATCTTCAGTTCTCTGTGTATATCCGTGTATTTGTTTATTTTCAAGCTCGTGAAAACGTGCCTAGAGGGAATTAACTCTTAAAGCAAGAACTCGTTCTAAAGGAATGGAGAAATTTGGGAAGAAATGGTTCATTTAAAAGGAGAGGTCTTAGCTTCAGTTGGATTATGTTTTACTTAGGAAATGTAACAAATAATTCTTTTTTCTTTATAGATACTTTGAGAACTGAGCACATAATGCAAAGCTTACCCTTGAAATTGAAAGATTAGACAGTTATATGCATTAAGAAAGAGTATATAGGTCCTATGCTATAGACATATGCCACCAGGGGATGTGATACAGTCCTGACTTAGGAGTGTTGGAGTGATGGCCGGAACCATCCTACACCCTCCGTGTCAGTAGGAGCACTGTGACCTCTTGCTATATATATATATATATATATATATATATATATATATATATATATATATATATATATATATATATATATAATCACCGGCTTGTTAAGTAATGCAGCCAAAGGCTGAAAAATATAACGAGAAAGTACAAAATATAGCCACCGGGACTATACAAAAAAGAAAAAATAATAAAAGTGGGGGCATGGGAGGGTTAGAGTGTGTACACTAACAATGTGGGGGAGAGGAGACGGAGGGTAGGCAGTATACTGATCAGACCGGTCCACTCTGGACAAAGTCAATGTCCAAAGAATGAGGTTAGAGAGGTCTAACCTCGGGCAGGCTGGCTAGGCTAAACAAGTTGTGCTAGACCGCTCTGACCTGGCGCCAGAACTCTTGTCCTCTCTCTCTCTCTCTCTCTCTCTCTCTCTCTCTCTCTCTCTCTCTCTCTCTCTCTCTCTCTCTCTCTCTCCCTTATCACCAGACGCGTCCGAAGAATCCAGGTTCCTAAGCCAGTCGGAGAGCGCTTCCGCTGCCCAATCCTGAGAGACAGGAAGACGAAAGATGCTCTCTCGCTGGTATCTACCCGCTACCTACCACAAAAGAGAGAGAGAGAGAGAGAGAGAGAGAGAGAGAGAGAGAGAGAGAGAGAGAGAGAGAGAGAGAGAGAGAGAGAGAGAGAGAGAGAGAGAGACGTTCATTACACAACTTTCCCCCAGTTGCCACGGCAGCCAGCGCCCCCAAGCTGTGTCCTGCCACGAGCCTTGCAGCTCATCCTGATGATCATCGCACCATCGTCAATA
Organism: Panulirus ornatus; assembly: GCF_036320965.1. NCBI lineage: Eukaryota > Metazoa > Arthropoda > Malacostraca > Decapoda > Palinuridae > Panulirus > Panulirus ornatus. The sequence continues at coordinate 2,162,827 of NC_092264.1, forward strand.
ACACCAGCCCTACACCCCCTTACAACCCCGCACACCGCCACGAACAGTGTCTGTAACACGTCTACTGTGGCCGAGGCACCTGGATTACAGTGTAGGAAGTAAATCTCCTGATTCCTAGCGGAGTAAAATCGATGGACGTGGAGACATGCCCCGAGGAGGTGAACATGCACGGAATAAAATCATAACCCGAAGAACATTAATGATCAGGGTCAATAGACAGGACACATAACATCAGATACAACAACGACGACAACAATAACAACCATAATAACAACTACAACAACCAGATACATCGTATCATTTCAAAATAGTATCTGCCTGGTACATCCTGCACGAGGGTCGAAGCAAATTAAGACGTTGTTGCCCGTGAGAGGTAATCAACCTGCCAAGTAAGGGAGCTACCTCGGACCGCTGCTTCATCACTATCACCATCACCATCATCATCATCACCATCATCATCTCAGCGCACACGGACCCCTCAGGGTCGCTGGCCAACACAATGAACTCGCCCGCCCCGCGCGGTATTCAAGGCAATATTTCTTCTTCTGATTACTATTGGTTTAAAAAAGAAATCGAAATCTATCAGAAGGTCTGATTAGTCAGAGTCCACCCCTAACTTGGGCAGGAGACGACATGACCCTCCAGCTGGGAGGTTATGACCCCCCGAGCAGGACGGTATGACCCTTGCGCACGACGGTATCACCCTTTAAACCCAATGCAAAGACTCCTTGAGCACAATGTTACGAATCTTAAGTGCGATGGCGCAACCTTTGACCTGACCCTCATGAGTCCACGCCAGCAAACCAAAGGATCGTAAGGTCGTACTCATGGAACATACCCTTGTGCTCGCCAACTTCAACCTACCAATACGCTAAAGACAGACACAAGAGATTTTCTACATTTACATCGTATACATTTTCTTATACATATTCGCCATTTCCCGCGTTAGCGAGGTAGCGTTAAGAAAAGAGGACTGGGCCTTAGAAGGAAAATCCTCACTTGGCCCCCTTCTCTGTTCCTTCTTTTGGAAAAGTAAAAACTGGAGGGGAGGATTTCCAGCCCCCCGCTCCTACACCTTTTAGTCGCCTCCTACGACACGCGGAGTATAGGTGGGAGGTGTTCTTTCTCCCCTATTCCCAGGGATAATATATACCGTCTTATTTTCACACGCATTTACCTACAAATAAACAAATATCTTTCTTCTGACGATTTTCCTTTTTTATCAAGGTTTCTATGTTGCAGCGTCGCGTCGCCTCCTATCATCGGCCGATATCATGTGATGATAACACTGGGTCCTGCTCACCATCATGTGATGATAACACTGGGTCCTGCTCACCATCATGTGATGATAACACTGGGACCTGCTCACCATCATGTGATGACAACCCCGGGACCTGCTCACCATCATGTGATGATAACACTGGGTCCTGCTCACCATCATGTGATGACAACACTGGGTCCTGCTCACCATCATGTGATGATAACACTGAGACCTGCTCACCATCATGTGATGACAACCCCGGGACCTGCTCACCATCATGTGATGATAACACTGGGTCCTGCTCACCATCATGTGATGATAACACTGGGTCCTGCTCACCATCATGTGATGACAACACTGGGTCCTGCTCACCATCATGTGATGATAACACTGGGTCCTGCTCACCATCATGTGATGATAACACTGGGTCCTGCTCACCATCATGTGATGATAACACTGGGTCCTGCTCACCATCATGTGATGATAACACTGGGTCCTGCTCACCATCATGTGATGATAACACTGGGTCCTGCTCACCATCATGTGATGATAACACTGGGTCCTACTCACCATCATGTGATGACAACCCCGGGACCTGCTCACCATCATGTGATAATACCCCCCTGGGGACCCGCCCGCCATCCAGTCTGTTATTGGGAGGAAGTGGGGGGGTTGCGGGATAACATTTTACCCACCCACGATGACGCCCGTCCCCACCAGCATGACTGGAAGAGCCTGATTGCCAATAAACCCAACAAAGAACTACCCCACAGAGCAAACCCTCAAACGCAACCCATCATGGTATGTTCTCTACCCTCTTCAAACAGTCTGGTTCATCACGTACATGACTCATCTTTGCCTTTAGCCAACAAATGAAATTACCCTTAAAAAAATATTTTTTTTCTTTCTCTCTCTCTCTCATCTCCCTAACAGGTGCGTATCAGGAGTACATAATACGTACAGGTGAGCATGCCGGCATGGACGGGAGGTGGGTGGATGGAACAAAGCGTCCTTCAAAGGAGGTTTAAACAAGCGAGGGAGAGGAGGACAAGAGTTCAAGATAAAATAACGAAGAAAGTGAGGGGTGAGGGGGGGGAAATAGGAGGAGAGATATGGAAGGATAAGTAAGAGAGAGAGAGAGAGAGAGAGAGAGAGAGAGAGAGAGAGAGAGAGAGAGAGAGAGAGAGAGAGAGAGAGAGAGAGAGAGAGAGAGAGAGAGAGAGAGAGAGAGAGAGAGAGAGAGAGTCAATTCTTTCATTTATAAAATACAAACAGATAAATAGTATTACATATTTCAATGTATACTTCACCGAATGCTTTCACGTACTGATTACGGAACACACAAATAGTCTGGAAGCAAAATCCCGCAACCTTATATATATATATATATATATATATATATATATATATATATATATATATATATATATATATATATATATATATATATATGAAATCCGAGCCGGTTCATGTCTTTCACTTCAACGACATTCCAAAACCAGGGCCATAAACATAATCCATACCATTTACCAAGTGTTTTAAAACATCATAATACAACACGCCTTATGAGGGAAGTCTGGAATGCAGTCTGGCCTCCACTTTCTCCTTCCTCCGCCCCAGTATCGTAATTATGGGATCAAAGCCATGAGTCAGGACGTGTAGTCAGCCCTCTTTGATGCTTAATAAAATGCAAATTACTTTTTCTGAATAATGCGGCTTCATCCCACCACCGCTGCCACCACTATATAAGGAGGAAGGGGAGCGGGTGAGATGGGCTTGCAGGAGAAAGAGGCTGAGGAGGCGGAGGAGAAGAGGAGATAAACGAGGAGACGCCGGGAGAAGGAGAAAGTAAAGTGGAAGAGAACATACGTATGATGAGGACAGCGAGGCGCCTTGGCCGGGGTGGAGAGTAAAATACTACCCCCAAGAAGGAGAAATGAAGACTAAGTTACCAAGTTTATATCTAATATAACTGTGGGAGTTACTGCAGGCTATTAGCTAAGTGAACATTAAGCCCATGAGTTTTGCAGACGGCTCTAATGTTGACGCTTCTATCAGGGCTCCCAGCTCACAGGGTTTTCTGCACTCTATTTTGACCCTGAGAGATGAGGCAGGCTTAAAGAGCAAGAAATCTCAAGGGGACGTGCAAACACACTCGTTCTGGAGAAGTAATACACAGTTGGGGGAAAAAAAATGGGGACAATACTACACCCACTCCTCAAGTAATACATGAAAGGATAGAAGTGTAACGTTTCGTCCTCTGTTGCAGCATCACGGCATTAACAGCGAGCAAAAACACACGCAGCGTTAAACTAAGAACTTTAGTCATGCAATTCTCAAGTGAACTCTGTAGGAAAAGAACTTACTCGACTGCTGCTGCTGTGTACTGGGGCAACATGGAGACCCCACGACACCTATATTGTTTGCCCATATTCGATTAGTCGAACAGCCGGGTTTCCACTCATATCCGCCGCCACCCACTCGGAGAGAAATGATGTACTACCCTGTAATATACCAAAGCGGTGAAAGTCCTTATCGCACCTATGATTGACAAGAAAATATTCGCTGGTTGATGACCGAGTGGATTACGCCAGACTGGCACAGCATTAGCTAATAACTGTTGCTCTGAAAATATTCCCTGTTTATAATGGAGGCAACAACAATACACTCGTCTCTGTTTTTGTGTGAGCGGTGACTTTACCGCCCAGTAATAATGGCAGAGGCGGAACCAAATTAATGGCGTTCTGTTACCCTTGTTAAATGATGAAATGGGAAACTGAAAAACAGGACAACATGCTAAACAAACAAATAAATACAACTCCAGGACTCCTGTAGATCCAAGATGACAGGGTGGACTCTTTTGAAGCAAGAAGTTCTTTGACGAGACTGTACTCTCTCTCGTTAAATAACAATGATACAGCCTAGCTAAAGGCGACTCTTCACCCCCGGCGCAACCTCAAACAGCCAGAATCCTGTAACACCTATATACCTATACTATATATATATATATATATATATATATATATATATATATATATATATATATATATATATATATAGGTAGGAGGGCGGTATGAGGAGGACCAAAGCGGTGAGTGAATGAGTAAGGATGCCAGATGAGGTAAGTCAGAAATAGAGTTAGAAAGGGTTTGAGAGAGCGAATGAGGGGACAAGAAAGATGAGTGTGCAGAAACCACGAATGGGAGAATGCAAAGAGATCCAAGGTGTGTGTGGGTAAACGAGATGACAAGAGGTGATCGAAAATGTGAAGTGTGGTTGGGATGGGGCTAGGAAGGTGAAAGAATATGAGAGATGATCATGTCTGAGAGACAGAGGCGACCGGAATGGTGAGCGAGTAAACATTTGGAGGACGAGCGGATATGAAAACAACAGAGAAGTGAGTGAAGGAATGTGAGTGAGGCAGTGAGTGGACCCAGAAGATGAGGGAGTTAAAGTGCCAACGATGCAAAGAATGTGGGGATCAAAGAGGGTGAGCCAGAGCACCGAGAGAGAGAGAGAGAGAGAGAGAGAGAGAGAGAGAGAGAGAGAGAGAGAGAGAGAGAGAGAGAGAGAGAGAGAGGTGTAACTACTTATTACAAGCTCGATCTTCTCGTTCGGTAGGGACTAGGGCGTTGCGCTCATCGGATATACCCCCTGACAGCCACAACCACTCTCTCACCATTATGGATATGTTTTTCACTTCAAGTCATTCGCGCGGTTAGCTACACAATGTCGCCCCTAATTGGGTCATCTAAACACTCTCCTGTAAACGTATATTTATTCACTGCACCCCCTCCTCTAGTAGCTCCTAAAAGTAAATATACTGGGACTTAAATAGCGATGACTGGACAAGTTTGCAAAAATTCTTTCTTTGACTTCCCTTGGGTAGATTCCTGCCTCTCCTCTGGCGATGCTTCTGTCTCTATTGCATGTGTAGCAGAGGTTATACAGTTCCCTCTCCCTCTTTAATTACCATTTCTTCTAATCCGAGGTTCTGCCATTCCTATTCAGAGGTCATTCGGGTAAGGGGCCTGGCATGGTGGACCTGGAAAAAACTTCTTCCTACGACTCGCATTCAGCTTTCATCATCGCTCGAAATCACCGCAATTATTTCATCCGTGAAAGGAAGTGCGACGACCTCTCCTCTAAGACTGTCGTAGTGCCTTTCCTTCGCTTTCCCCTCCTGACGACACGTTACCTACTTCTTCAATCAACTCTTTTTGGTTCCCTTTCCCCCTCTAAAGCAACGCTGGATGACTCTAATACTCCCTCACAAGTTAATGTTCCTCCTACTAATTCTAAATCCATCCACAAATCTCTTTCCTTAAAATGAAGAACGTACTTTTATCTCCCGTTACATGGAAGGCGTATATGGACCGGATGGCAATCCTTCCTTGTGTTCTGAAGTAGCGCCTGTGCTTGCTCGTCTGTTTCGCCTCTGCTTAAAAACCAAAACTTTTCCTTCTTCTAAACATGCAGTGATACAGTCTATCCCAGAGAAGGGAGACCGTTGTAACGTTTCCACATTTAATACTGTTACTCTGACATCTGTTATTACCAATGTCTTTGAATCATTCCTCAACTCTCTTTTCTTTAAACAACTTGAATCTTAAAAATTTCTCTCTGACCACCAATATGGCATTCGCAAGCCGAAATCCACTCATGATATCCTTTCCTATCTTACTAATGTCTGGTCATCATCTCTGAGATTCGGGAGAATCCTATGTTGTAGCCCTTGACACATCAAAAGCTTTTGCCAGGGTGTGAACATCACAGTTTTAACTCCAAGCTCCCCCTCTCTTGGCTTTTCCTTCCTCCCTTTGCTCCCTTTCCTTCCTCCATTTGCTCCCTCATATCAAGCTCCCTGTCTGGCACATCCATACCTGCAACTGGTTCAACCTCTCCATCTTTCCCTACCAGCAATGGTGGCGTGGGGCTCCGTCCCGTCTCCTACGCTCTTCCTCCCTTTCATCAACGATTTCCTTTCCTCAGCAGATAACCAGATGCCCTCGTACACTGACGACTCAACACCACATTCCTCCGCTTTTTCAAATCCGTTCCATCCTCTCTTCCTCGATCTGCGTCCCGTCTTGTCACAACTTCCTCTATAAACTCAGACTTAGAGGGGATTTCCCAGTGGGGCACACGTAACCCAGTGAAGTTTAATGCGCAAGGCTTTGGAATTCCTTACCACCTCATTTCTTTTCCCACATTTACGACCCAACCCTTTTAAAAAGGCAGGTTTTCCACTTCCACCACAACTCTTGAAACAATTTTTCCCCTCTCTTCCCTCTTTACCTTTTTCTGTCTTTTAACCACTTCGAACCTAATTAAGCATTTCTACCACAAGTGGAACTCCCGGGATAAAGAAGAAAAAAAAAAATCTGGTGTTCCCAAGTGGTCACCCATCCAACCACTAACCAGGCCCAACGTTGCTTAACTTTTCTGATAGGAAAGGGAGAGAGAGAGAGAGAGAGAGAGAGAGAGAGAGAGAGAGAGAGAGAGAGAGAGAGAGAGAGAGAGAGAGAGAGAGTCACCGCGAGGTGAGTGACTCGGAGAGCTAGAAAGTGAGCGAGTGAGTGCGGAGGCCGAGGTGTGTCCGCGAGCACACTTATTTTCTACAGGAGGCTGAGTTATTCAAGGACCAGGAGAGTTAGTAAGTGAATCACGAAGATGACCGACGAATGAGAGAGAAGGGCAGGGACGGTGGGTCCAGGAGGATGAAGTAGCGAACACACCAAGGACGAGTTAACATAAACCACATTAGACGCACCAGAATGTACGTTCTCCAAAGCAACGTCCAATAAGTATGAAAAAGACCAAATGAGTCACAAACTGCTGCAGAGGCAAGAACCATCATTTCCAAACCCACACTCCGTAAAATTCCAGCAGTTTTCCGGAGTTTACGTTCGAATGGAACTTTTCCATGAAATAAACGGAGCTCCATCTGTATATTCTACATTTTCTTTTTTTTTTTTCAAAATTCCACTCACTTTTGCCATCCCTTGCTCCCTCACATCAAGGAGATTTCTTAAACTCCCACTAAAAATATATATTGCAATATCACATGATCAACCGTAATGGATGAGATGTTTCATTTGAAATGTGTAAAAGTTACAAGTGTGAGATTAATGCACTGAAATGATATCAGAGTCAAAGGCAGATCACCATCGACAGGTTCTTGCCAGAACACTGAAAGTTCCCTGCTAGCATGAGCACAGAACTGAACAGTTCATCAACAACTTGTCGGATGAACAGTTCTTGAACACCAGCATACGACAAGTTTCCTTAAAAGCGGGGCAGTCGGCAAGATCCTGGCACTAAGCCCAATCAAACAAAAACATTATAAGTAGACCACTTGACGAAGTCACCACAAAACATGGCAATCAACTGGAATGAAGTTCCCCACAAAGTATGGCAATCTAAATGGGCCAATGCACGTGGCATAGTCCGCAAGTAGATACCGCAAAAACACAAGGCCCCTCGAGCGAGATCCCCAGAGGTAGGAGAGCCAATCAGTTCCTTCTCAATCAGCGAGAGGCAAGGCAAAACTTCCCACCGGCTTTGATACCAAAAAAAACCTTCCAGTGCTAACCTTCCTAACACAATCAGGCGAAGTGCATATATATATATATATATATATATATATATATATATATATATATATATATATATATATATATATATATATATATATATATATATATATTATTCTTTTTTCTTATTATACTTTGTCGCTGTCTCCCGCGTTTGCGAGGTAGCGCAAGGAAACAGACGAAAGAAATGGCCCAACCCACCCCCCCATACACATGTATATACATACGTCCACACACGCAAATATACATTTGGTCTCCCTCTTCTCCTCGTTCCCTCCACCTCCGACACATATATCCTCTTGGTCAATCTTTCCTCACTCATTCTCTCCATGTGCCCAAACCACTTCAAAACACCCTCTTCTGCTCTCTCAACCACGCTCTTTTTATTTCCACACATCTCTCTTACCCTTACGTTACTCACTCGATCAAACCACCTCACACCACACATTGTCCTCAAACATCTCATTTCCAGCACATCCATCCTCCTGCGCACAACTCTATCCATAGCCCACGCCTCGCAACCATACAACATTGTTGGAACCACTATTCCTTCAAACATACCCATTTTTGCTTTCCGAGATAATGTTCTCGACTTCCACACATTCTTCAAGGACCCCAGAATTTTCGCCCCCTCCCCCACCCTATGATCCACTTCCGCTTCCATGGTTCCATCCGCTGCCAGATCCACTCCCAGATATCTAAAACACTTCACTTCCTCCAGTTTTTCTCCATTCAAACTCACCTCCCAATTGACTTGACCCTCAACCCTACTGTACCTAATAACCTTGCTCTTATTCACATTTACTCTTAACTTTCTTCTTCCACACACTTTACCAAACTCAGTCACCAGCTTCTGCAGTTTCTCACATGAATCAGCCACCAGCGCTGTATCATCAGCGAACAACAACTGACTCACTTCCCAAGCTCTCTCATCCCCAACTGACTTCATACTTGCCCCTCTTTCCAAAACTCTTGCATTTACCTCCCTAACAACCCCATCCATAAACAAATTAAACAACCATGGAGACATCACACACCCCTGCCGCAAACCTACATTCACTGAGAACCAATCACTTTCCTCTCTTTATATATATATATATATATATATATATATATATATATATATATATATATATATATATATATATATATATATATATATATATATACATACACGTATGCTATTCTCTTTACTTCCCCCTGAAGGGCCACCCACATACACTGAGAGTGCGTGGCTCTAAGATCATCCTTAACACCAGGAGTTCAGATTTTAGCACGGTGGATGTGGCATGACGCTGAACTGCCTTAATGGCAGCTGACAGGCCTAAGGCCCAAACAACCAACGAACCAGCCAACTCCCTCCTGGCCGAAGTTACACCATGCTGAGTGACAACCCTCATAACACATTCAACAGTCTAGGGCAAGAGTATGCCAAAGTTGGCCAACTCCAGCTGGTGGGGTTAAGAAGAGGAGGGCTGGGGAACGTCTTGCGTTCAATATCCTCACCTGGAGAAGTCTTCCTCCTGGCAGAATGGAAACATGTTTAGCCGTTGGAACGTCTTGCGTTCAATATCCTCACCTTTAGAACTCTTGGTCCGGGCGGGACGGAAGCGCGTTCCGCTGATGGAACGTCCTGGGGGTTCATGACCTTCGACTCACGTACCCAGGTCCGGGCCGACTCTGAAGCGCGACGTTTCGGTGTATTCGTTCAGTGACCATAAGAGGTAATCTCGATGTTTTAGCCAAGTGTCCTGGAAGCTTATCCTCAATGCACCGGTGTCGTCCTCAAGATGTGATTGTATAATGTTTACACCCCA
>NC_092264.1:2177500-2185000 GCF_036320965.1 Panulirus ornatus
TCGTGTTTCATTTTCCCCGTGGACTCATAGGAATATCTTGATCACGCGCAAAATTGAGATCCTTTCCAATATATATATATATATATATATATATATATATATATATATATATATATATATATATATATATATATATATATATATATATCACAAGATACAACAACAACCTCTTCAAAGTATTAATATGAACCCCATCCCACCCACAAGCAGTCTTCCTCTTCCTTATCGATATCATCCCCCTTAAACCCAACAACAAATACCATAAATCTTGGCAAAATAATTAATGTATCAAGTGCCTTATCTTACTGGCGTCTTCCATGTCCACTTCAGTCCTGGCCTACGAGATATGGGACAGCAGCAGCTGCGACCGGTGCAGGAGGGCCTGGCCTGCCCTCACTTCATAACCTGGGGAATATGACGCTGTTCTGGCCAGCTGCGGGTCAGCTCAGACCTGACACTGCATCACACGGCTGGCGCTCCCTGCCTGCCCGATTCATGATGATTTGGCACTATCCGCCGCCCTCTGGCACCCAGAACGCTACACAGCACGTCCTTCCCCACATTTCTCACAGCAGTAAGATGATGCTAACATCTCAGTAAGGCCGCCTTGAATGCACAAGTCATATATTGTTTCCAGAAGAGTACGACTGATTGTAAATTCAAACACGACGATCGAAATAATAATAATAATAATAGTAACAGTAATAATAATAATAATAATAATAATAATAATAATAATAATAATAATAATAATAATACCATTATCTATTATTATCATTATTATTATCATTATTATTATCATTATTATTATTATTATTATTATCATTATTATTGTAATAACAATATTAAAGATAACAATAACATAATTTTTTCACATTAGCTGAGACGGCCCGAGCAAATGAATGCACTAATTAAGACCTACTCACTAACGTTATCTGTATATACCCTACCATATGCCAGATACCCAGGTTATCGACCAACACGTTGGAAAGGATGAAAAGCTGGGTCGACTGAGGACGGACTGCCGCAACCAGGATTCGAACCCCGGGCAGCCAAGTAAATGCGTCATGTGAGGTCAGGCACGCTAACCGCTACATCACGGAGGGCTAGAAAAAAAAAGACCCGGAAGAAATCAATACGAAAATAATGACTCCTAAAATAAAACAATGAATGAAGAAAAAATAATTAAAAAAAAATTCCATTTTCGTTTACCTTGCCTCATTACGACTTCCTCTTCAGGGGTAGTCTCTCCTGCAGCGGAGGTCCCCGAGGCCAAGCTCCGGGGAGGGCTGTGTTCAGGAGGTTCCCCCACAGAGCCAACAATACAGGGCCTCTTCCAGGAATATATCGGACGCGCCAAATGAAACCAACCGGATGGCCTGGCTGGGCCCAAAAATTGCGGACGCAAAATAATTTCTTTTTTTTTTTTTTTCAAACGACGGTACAAACGTACCTCTTGGGTACGACTTTACGTCCCGCCTGAGTGTGACGGTACGACCCTTGGGTGTGATGGCCTGACCTTTGGCTTGATCCTCAAGGATTGTATTGTGTCCCTGCAAAACACGCGTGTGTCGATAACACACACACACACACACACACACACACACACACACACACACACACACACACACACATAAATATATATATATATATATAGAGAGAGAGAGAGAGAGAGAGAGAGAGAGAGAGAGAGAGAGAGAGAGAGAGAGAGAGAGAGAGAGAGAGAGAGAGAAGAGAGAGAATATTCTCTTGTAAATGATGTTCTATATTAATGCAGTTAATGATACTTAGGTTCTGAGAAGTGTGGAGGGATTCCCAAGCCTGTTTGTCTGTTTGCAAGAGATGATGATGATGGTGTGTGTGTGTGTGTGTGTGTGTGTGTGTGTGTGTGTGTGTGTTTCTATCTATGAACATATATGTGTGTCTGCCGTCTATCTGTCTCTCCATCTAATTGAACCAGCACAATCAGCACCCCCACCCCCCCGCCCCCACCACCACCACGAGACATGACCATATCATGACCACAACAAATGCGATTAGTCTGTCAATACAAACCCCAACAACATGTAGGGCGACCCACACTTCGTAGGATGCTGAAGCGCTCACCAACAACATACATCAGCATGGGACGTTACATGACCCTGTACTGAACAGTGACTTGAGACCTGAACCCGGACGTAACCAGTGTGTGGGAATGAACTTGGATGTGAAACTTGACCTAGGTAAGAACTGAACGTAGACGTAAAACTTAGCCAAGATGCGGAGTAAAACCAGGATATAAAACTTGAAGCAAGGTGTGAAACTGAACCCAGATAGAAAACTTGACCAAGATGTGTAACTAAACTTGATGGAAAACTTAACCAGAGTATGGAACTGAACCCGGACATAATACTAAACCATGGTGTGAAACTGAACTTGGATGTGGAATTTAACCAGGGTCTGAACACGCACGCGCGTGTATAACACTGACGTGGGACACATAGGGTAGTACAACAGTTAGCTCTTCCCCTACCTCGTACAGACGAAACAGAAAAAAATCTAATCATACGCCCGACGGAATTTTACATTCTTGAAAATCAAAAATTCCTCTAAATTCGAGAGGGAAAACTAATGTTTTGTTTTGAGCCTTTCCTCGCACCTTCAAAATATTCATGATATCAAAACAGGAAATATAAATTTCTGAAGCGTTCACGGGTTACGGGCACTCACACGTCCACAGGCGAAATCCCTGAAATGTGACTTCTGCATCGCGATGGACGACCAGAACTTGCACAAGGTCGGCACAAACATTTCTACAATGCCGGTAAATACCTCTCCAAGAAGGCAAATATCACCTCCATCCCGCCTCCAAGGAAGCACGTAAGCACCCAGCATCTCCCAAGAAAACAACCCCTCCTTAAAGAGAGTAAATACCCCACCTCTTGCAAGAGAGCAAATACCCTTCCTCCAAGAAGGTATAACACATGAGGTCATTCATTCTGACAGACAGGTTGCAGTAAGGTATCATTGAGACGTCTAATGCTTATCAGGATTTACTTCCCAACGTTTCGACAATTGAGGAAGACAAAAAAAAAATCTTAAAAACTGAGGAAGACGACTGTTGAAACCTTGAGAATTAAATCCTGGTTAAATCTCTGGTCTCATTGCTACCTTACTACCTAGAAGTAACTACTCCTCCATTACAGTAAATGTCCCTTCTTCTAAGAACAAATATATATATATATATATATATATATATATATATATATATATATATATATATATATTTTTTTTTTTTTTTTTTTTTTTTTTTTTTTTTTCATACTATTCGCTATTTCCCGCGATAGCGAGGTAGCGTTAAGAACAGAGGACTGGGCCTTTGAGGGAATATCCTCACCTGGCCCTCTTCTCTGTTCCTTCTTTTTTTTCTTTTTTTTTTTTTCCAAAAGAAGGAACAGAGAAGAGGGCCAGGTGAGGATATTCCCTCAAAGGCCCAGTCCTCTGTTCTTAACGCTACCTCGCTATCGCGGGAAATAGCGAATAGTATGAAAAAAAAAAAAAAAAAAAAAAAAAAAAAAAAATATATATATATATATATATATATATATATATATATATATATATATATACATACATATAATGGCCTACCACCATGAGATGGCTCAGGGTAGCAAATCTGAGGGAAGATCTGGCCAGGTAGGCTACGGTGAGCAGACACCGGCAGACGTATGAGAACTGGTGTACGAGGAATGAGATGAGCTAAGACGGAGAGAAGGCGAGCAATCAAATATGTTAAACACTCCATGCCATGGATATGAATACCGTATCCATACCAATAGGTAATCAGAACACCGCTCAGTACGCCGGATCGAACCCGAGTGCAGGAAAAACCAGAACGGCCCGCCTACCACACCAACCTAACTGATCATCACTGGGAACTAAAAAAAATAAAAATAGTATATCTACAGCAATATATATGTGACGTCAATAGCCTAGGCCTAGCATATTCATAATAATAATAATAATAGTAATAATAATAATAATAATAATAATAATAATAATAATAATAATAATAATAATCGACTCTCGCCAATATCTACACCGGGGTATTCCTCTCGCATGCCTGCACCATCGCCATTCCAAATACCAATTTATCTTATTAGCATAGATTTTCTGCCGTCATAAATCTGACCTCTGAATACACAAACACTCCAAAGTAAATTTCATCAACCTTTTTTTGAAAAACCATTTACGGGCTGCTGGTTACATTACAAATTTTCCCTTGCGGTAAGCAGATAGCTTGGAACCTCTGTCATAAAAGACATTTTGTCCGGTGGACTGTGTTATGGGTTTCCGGGTAAGTTAAAAAGAAACTAATCGTATACCAAAATTACAATTTTTTTCAGCTTTGCCCCGTCTGTACTGGAGGTCTCGGGTTTCAACATCCGATATCTGCGTTAATACTTCTCTATGGTTAAATGAATTTATCGAAGAATCAGAACGGGAAATTGTATCACCGGTGAACAGAAACAAACTTCAGGTACCTGAATCTTATACATTATCCTTAAATGAATAATCACACTCCGGAGTCAGGAATTGTTTTAAAGTGGGTCTGCCATAAAAATATTGGCAGCTGAATCAATTACTCGCATAAGCCACCAACAACGGATTTAGCTAATCCTTCTGACATCGGGCGATGCAGCACAATAAAATAAAAGGGTTTGTTAATGATATCACAACCAAACAATATATCAAAAGATAATAATATATATACTGTATCCTTTGTTAAGCCCAAAATTTTTCCAGAGAAGATATGACGAATCGCTAGAAGATTCAACTCCTATTGTTATTCTAAACTAAATTACGCTAAATGCCGAAGCAACGAATGAAATTAGTTAACCAAACAGGGGTAAAAAAAAAAAGTGTGTGTGTGTGTGTGTGTGTGTGTGGGAGGGAGGGGGGATGATGGAACAGTAACAAGGGAAAAAGAAATCTCACTCAGGCGCGTTAGCCTCTTCCGCCAACCTCTACATGCAAATCATATCGAAAACTTGACAGACTTTTATCCAACAGGTTTATGCTTTGTACCCCTTGAGCGGAACGGTACGACTCGGGTATAATGGCCCGATCTTTGACCTGACCCTTATCAGGTCAAAGGGGAGGCCTTCACACTCGAGAGGTTGACTCAGAAATTCTTAGGGAAGGATATATATATATATATATATATATATATATATATATATATATATATATATATATATATATATATATATATATATATATACATGAGATAGCAACAGTGGGAAAGTAAGAGCAAAATCCTATGCAGTTCAGACAAGTAAACACACACACACACACACACACACACACACACACACACACACACACACACACACACACACACACGTGCGCGTGCGCGCATCCATAAAATGAACCAAGTTTGTTAAGTCTAAAGGATGATTAATTCAACTCCTCCTAATCATCATTTGGTACATACTTACATGATAGCCTCAAAATGCTGAGGTATCTACAGTATCTAATTTCAGCATGAATCACAATGCACATGTATCTATCAACAATAACGTCCGAGCCTATGAGCCGTTTTCATTTTAGGTTTATCACCTGCTTGTTATCCGTACATACGAACTAAAAAGCGGAATAAAAATTCACCGTACGGATGGAGTATTGTGAGGAACTCGCCAGATCTGAAGTATTGAGAGGATATCACCAGGTCTTCATATGAGAGGAAATGAAGCCTGGAGTATGAGAGGAAATCACGCAGCCTTCATATGAATGAAAATCACCAAGCCTGGAGTGCGAGAGCAAATCACCACGCTTGCTGTATAAGAGGAAATCACACCGCTTGCAGTATAACGAGAAATCACCAGCAGGCCCCGAAGAAAAAGAGCACATCACCAGTCCACGGGTGGGTGTAAGGGCAGCAGCACCAAGCCTCCGGGTTCTGAACCCCCAATCAAAGTTACTACGGCATCCAACCAACACAATTACATGTGCACACAATCAACAAACATCATTTACCCCAATTAGCATGTTGCCCCGGGGATGTTGGCGTGTCAACAGCGGCCCCGCGCCTCTGTATCACTGACGGTTTGGCCACGGCGCGCGCCCGGGGCTAACCAAGAATCAGGTGCTGATGCACCGAAAGTTATACCAGGACACCCCAGTCCTGCGCCAGGTGGCGTGGCTATGCCTTAGATATTATAGCTATGTATCTGGCTAACTGAAACCAGCCGTTACGCTTCATCTGCCACATGTCACTGATAGTGGCTCCATCTGTTTTTCACATGACACCCACAGTGCTCTCACTCTTTCACATGACACAGACAGTACTCTCTGTCTACTACATGAGACCGACAGCGCTCTCTGTCTTCCACATGACACTGACGACTCCCTCCGTCTTCCGCACGCCATCAATCGTTGGGCGGCGGGTGACGCCACCTCAGACTCCCCGCCTCCTTTCACGACAGTCTAACAGTGAACGTGTCTTCTTTAGCTAAAGACTTCACACTTCGATCTTTTACTTTTTCTGTGTCCTGTGATACATCTAGGATAAATCTGCTGAACTCAGAGTGCTGCTCGAGGTTATGTTGCCAGTCAGGCGTCGCCTATGGCGTGGCTGTATCACGTAAGAACTTCTCATTCCAAAGGAGTCCATATTCCCCTGCAACAAGAAGAAGCGCAGCCTTGAACGGCAGGAACCTTTAGAAGGAGGTCCTAGGTAATTATAATAATACGAAAGAGTAAAGACAAAACGAACAGGTGCAGCTTCTCAATCTTTCATTCTACTTCATCAATCTCTGCAAGTGAATTTTCATACTGCAGACAGATACCGGAGAGCAACAGAACTTACCCAGTGAATCCAGACATCAATTCTCTAACTCGTCTGTTCCACAATTAGTACACCATGTAACCGACTGTAACACTGTACCTCCTAGCTACGCATTTCTTGGTAAACAAGTCGACTAACTTGCAAAAAAAAGGCCTTTATTTCAAATCTGCTTTACATGTCAAACAGGAATATATGGTAAAGGATGGAAAAAACTGAATTTTGAAATAATACATCTATATAACTCACCTATTGGCATGTAGCTCTCCAGGCAGTGAGAATATCGTTCATGTCTCTTGTGACCTGTCAATTCGCTCGGATCATGACCTAGGCTCCAGGCGACGCTTGCTCCATTCCAACTGTCATCAATAAGTCAGTTCAATCCCGATCATCATCTTCCCAGTGGGGTCGGCCGCCGACACTTGACAATAATCTAGCTTTCCCCTGACGCCAATCTAGATCCCCTTAGCTTCTGATCTTAGCTTACGTTGCGTTAAGTTCTTGAGCACAAAGCTATAATGGTCTGGCCAATGACCCGACTCCTATGGGGCCAGGTCATGGGTCATCCCATGTTACACAGGGAATCCTCGAAGCGTCATACTCGAAGGCCGTATCGGTTTGCTTAAGGGTTTCACTACTGCGGTCTTGAAATTTAGCATATATATATATATATA
>NC_092264.1:2187500-2190000 GCF_036320965.1 Panulirus ornatus
GGCGCCATGTCTCACAGTCAGCCATCAGATACACCACAGCGTGTCCAAGCCTCCACACCACCGTCCTACACAACCCCTCAAAGTAAGTGGCCATCAACTGCTGAACTATTTCTGACCCTTGTTCATGGCCTCCTAAAGGGGGGGGGGGGGGGGGGGGGGGGGTATTGAAAGCACCATCTAAAATGAAAGTCACTTTCTATCTATCACACGACCAGCTTCCTACATCTAAGGCTTGTGTTGTCATATGTCCCTGGCTCTCCACTCTTACTTCCACCCCTCGGTGACGGTACGGTCCTATCAGCAGCACAGTACTATCCTTGATCATGATGACCTGACCCCTCAGAGGTCAGGTCAAAGGTCCGGCTCTCATACTCCTCATTTTGTAAATTCTCATTTTCATCACAACTGCAACTTACGTTCTTCATTTTCTATGATGGTACTCCTATTCCCTTGTCCAGCATTTCGCAACTAATTTTCTTGCCTCATATACAGTAGACAACCTGATATCCTGCTTCCAGGCAACAGACTGGGTCGAGTTAACCGACCTTTTTTTTCCACTCAGCCTATTTCATTTTCATTTTACGAACTCTGTTGTCCCTGAGTCGGTCGCCGCAGGAGATGAACCACTGTTTACATTCAATGACCTGCAGCCGATCTGTTGTATCATTCTCATCTGCTCATGATTGTCGTCAGTAATAATAAGACTTAGCTGCTGCTCTCTGTCGTCTTACGACAAGAACGTCAAGGCTGAGGCAAATTCTCAGCACCAAGCATGATGGTCCGTTAACGGTCCGCCAACTGGGGGGAGATCCTGTTATTAACGCCAAGTTGTTCTTGTGGGGCAGAGATGCGGTTCTTGTTCGCCGTGTTGGCCGTGGTTATGGTAGCCCTCTCAGCGGTGATGGCTGCCCCCGACCCCAACTTCTGGGACAGGGTACGCCAGGCTGGCAGAGACTCCGTGGACTTCGTTAGAGGCGCCGCACAGGGCACCGGAGACATGGTCAGGGCTTACAGGTGAGTGCACAACATCCGAACTTTCTAGTCAACCTCATGAGAACGGTGGTTATGACGGCCAGTCACTCTGACCTGAGCCACCATACCCAAGCAAAGGGAGGTATCGTGCTCAAGAGGCTGATCTTGTAAAATCTTGCCTGGCCATACAGTATACATGACATGACGATATACACCCGACATATTCCTCCTAAAACCCCGCCGTTGTGTTGGCAGTGACATGCGGGAGGCAAACTGGCGCAACTCAGACAGATACTTCCACGCCCGGGGCAACGCCGACGCCGCCAGCCGTGGTGCAGGTGGCCGCTGGGCCGCCGAAGTCATTAGGTAGGTATTCCTCTCACCTTCAGCCCACAGGGGATAAAACATAAATCTAACGTAAGATTTTCATGAAGATTAACGGAAGGACTAAACAAAGGATCTCGTCTCCAACAGCAACGCTCGCGAGGCCGTGGACCGTCTGACAGGCGACAGCGCCGCTGACTCTGCCCGGGACCAGGAAGCCAACCACTGGGGCCGCAACGGAGGGGACCCTAACCGATACCGTCCACGAGGTCTGCCCTCACAGTACTAGTCACCTAGGCTTCCCTCCTGCTGCCACCACCACCAATGGAACAAGCTCCACTACCCCCGTTATTGCCACCTGAAACAAGAGCCACTACCCCTGCTACCACCAGACACCTCCACTTCTGCGACCATGGATTTCACCATTACCCCTTGCCGCTTCTGCATCCGATCAACCCTGCCACTGCCAGCACCCATCAACCCTGTCACAAAAGCATGTGATAATCTCTATCTCATGTCTTTCCCAATAATTATGACCTGGAACATTTCAAGAGACAGGTCTTTCACTTTCTCAAAATTTGTAAATACTTTCCCTTGACTTCTCTTTGTCCATTCTATAATTCTCTAAATTTCAATTAAGGCCCGGACTTGATATGGACTTTTGTCTGTGACTGGAGCCTTCAACATAAAAAAGAATGTTACCCTCCGCATCACAGTGTCTATAACAGTGGAAGATTGGCTTGGTTTTCCTCGCCTCCTCTACGATGCAACTTTAATGATATAATTTACTTGTTTTTCCTCTCATTAAGTTTGCTTAAACACAAATGAATAGCAAGCATCAAAACTGTAAAGTACAAAGCTTGCAATAAATCTATTAGGTGGGTAAACTGTTTCATATTACCTGTTACGAATGAAAAGTACACAACATGGTGAGATTCTTTATTTGTATTCGTGATCAAATCATAGCAGCTGATATTGTGGAATCTTTAAAGCACTGAAATTTTATTCGGGGCTTTTAAGTTTGAAGAAGATATGCAAAAATGAATTATTTTTAAAAATATACGTATACAAATATTTACGGTTCCTGTAAAAATGTCTAAAATGAAAATACAAAAGGAATTCAAACAGCAACAGACCAATGGGTCCTTTCGAGACTGTTTGGTTTGTGATGCTGGAACATATTAAGAATTTAAACAATAACCAG